>NC_061839.1:13651208-13653708 GCF_019202785.1 Penaeus chinensis
AAACAGGGTATAGATTGGGTATATCATCAGCGACAGCGCAAAATATGTGAGGAAGTGTTCCTTAGTAACATGGTGTCATGTCAGGTTGGTACTTCAGTGGCTCGGATCCCACTCATTCTTACTATCGCCTCCTATCGTGATATCCGGAGAAGGCTCAGAATGTGCCGCAATATGTGTCTTCCCTATCACCCTATCAGAACCATCCGCATGTTTGCAATAGCGATCATTCCAACAAGCACGCATGTTCTCTGTTACCGCCATTATTGTCCCGATGTTAACCGTCGCCCCACGTTGCTGTTTTCGATATTTCGTTCCACCAAAATTCTAGCTTTTAGTTCGGGGTTTCATGACATTCTGAAATGGTATACGTCATAATTTTATAACTACAATATTGTCACCATATATCCTCCCAAGGAAAAGTGATAAAACAAAAATAAAAGAGCTAAACTCACCGCTTAACCTGTTGGTGCCAAAATGAAATACGATGTGACTCTCCTTATATGCACCTTCAGTCCTATTTCTTCCTCCTTGCACTTCTCTAACCGCATGTCCTCTTCTCCCTCCCCCCTTCTCCCCGTGTGCCATGCAATCTAAGAACCGATCATTATACGCTGTGTTGGGGATATATAAACATTTTCGTCGTGATTTACAGACCGTGTTTATGGTGCCAGGCCGAGAACTTCAAGTTCAGCCTCCCTTGCCGTCCCTGTCCACGGCCTCCCGACCTGCGTTGATTATTACAGCGGATTGGTGCGACTTGATATTCTTCTTAGACTTCTTAAAAATCCCCGAAATAAGGATATCTAATACGACCTTTTCATACCCTAAACCGGATGAAAATATATATAAGAAGATTATACACTGATTTATTTGATGCCTGGGGCAGTAAAGATTCGCAGGTTTTAATTATCGTGCAGGTGGGCACAACACCCACGTTAAACCCTTTAATGATATACAGCGTGACGTTTATTTCATTTTTTGTCTTTAATTTTTTCGTCTCTTCTTTTCTCAAAGCATTTATGGTTCATGACTAATGCACCACGCGTGGATTACAAAACGCCGTAAATCCGAAAAAATGCAAAGGATTCGAGCTGAAACTACCCACCAATTGCCTGTAAATTACACCTTTTCAGAATGCTTTCAGTGTCGCACGGGAACACCTACCACCTCTTCTGAGACGAGGTCCGTTACGCCACTGCTGTAAACAAGGTGGTGAGGACCTAAAAAAGATGCACAAAGCAATCGGGAAGTTAGCAACACACGGGAAAAAAAGACAGAAAACCCCATAAATGCCACACCACACCGCCTCGACAGCTGCTCACAACCACGCCACATTCACTACCAAGGCATAACCGAGAGACTACCAATAAGGAGCCGCGCGGTCTTCACGACTTTCTTGAATGTGTTTGCTGCGTGATGCCAAGCTCCGTGGTCTGTCGTCACGTTAAGTACATTCCTCAACCATATGATTGCTTCGTACTGAGTGAAAGCCCGGGGCGACGTAGAGCCGAACCCCCGCTGGTAAGAAAGTAAGTACGGACACAGCGTGTTCCTTTTTCTCATTTTCCATTTAAAATCAAATCCTAAAGTGTCACTTGGATCATGTTTTTTTATCATTTCTTATTGCAGCTGAAACTAGCAATTATTATTTACCCACCTTTTCATTCCCTTCATACGATTTTCTTGGAACAACCACAATCGGCAGAAGAAAATGCTCCAACCATAGCTATCATGGGTCGGAAGGTTTAAATGATTTCAATGGACGCATCCTACAGTTAGACATATTATAGAAAAATGCGTCTTCCACTTGTTACTGCTGCTATTTACGTTTGGCGTAAATATTGCCGACCGTTTTACGAAACTCACTTCATAGCCATGCGTAGCTGCTGTTCACTTCCCAAGATCCCCACTGCCCGTTAAGAGCCTGGGAACGACACGCCCTCCCGGTAACGCCCATCTACAGGAGGTCCTGCTGCTCGTGGCGCTGTCTGCTTGGCCGTCCGAGGAGGTCACGGGGCGCTGGGTGACTCCCGGCAGAAGCAGGTTATCTTATCCCTCGAGAATCTTGTCGACGCCATAAAAGAGCTCATCGCTTACAGGAACCTCCTTCGCAGCCACTCAAGCCCCTTCGATTATATTCCACCTTCTCTTATTCAAATCTTCGCGCGCTGCATCGCTAATGTATATAAACGTTTTGAACTCTTTATCGTGTCCTGCTCATGTAAATCTGACGGGTGACGAGACCACCTCCGGGTAACGGCGGCGGGCCGGGCTCCTCCTCGGTGGCCTGGAGGTCGCCACTCACCTTCAGGGTTCGCCACGACCAATCGATAGTCAATCCGGTCGCCAGTTTTCTTACACGGAGAGCTATTAAAGTAAAGACTGGAGAACGAGGAGAGACACGTTTGGAAGGAAGGGTGGAGAGCAGAAGTAATGAGAAACACGGAAGAAATTGAAACCCGGATGATATATCCAAATATAAAAGCAAACGACGAGCCAC
>NC_061839.1:13666208-13671208 GCF_019202785.1 Penaeus chinensis
TTACTCTAATCTTTTGCTTACGAGCGGCGGTGTGTCCGTAGGTTATCATCAGGAAAAAACGAAAGAGAGAGAGACGAACAGAAAATATATAATCCTCGATTTCAAACAAGTCGACGAGCTGATGTGAAGGATTTTGAAAGCTTTGTCGTCTTTTTCCGATCAGAATTTTTGCCCAGAAATAAATTATAAGGGCAACCACGAAGCAGTTAAACCTTGCTTGACGAGTGTCGCCAAATATATAATGATTCTGTAAGGCAAATGTATTATTAACTCCGTCATGACAGTAGTTTCTTTCCTGCACGAGCCATGGCATAAAATTTTCCTCATCGACAAGACTTTCTCTTTTTTCTTGGCGGAAGAATGATGGTAAAACGTTTCGAAACCGCGGAGCGACCCTCCCATCCCTTCGCTAATCACCCTCAAGATTAATGCAAGGGTGGTGAAACTACTATATATCTTTCAGTTGCATGCAAAAAGGTGGCGGAGGATTGCGTTTCCCTTTCATTTTTTTTTACGTGAATTAAGAAAAAAAATCACGCGATCGTATCCTGAACGATGACGAAAACGAGTTCCCCATGACTTTTCTTTTGCCTTTTCTTTGATATGTGTTGTAAAACTTAAAGAAGCAGGAAAGGATAAAATGAATCTTCAATTAAATGTACCACCCTGGCTGATATGGAGTGGCAGGCGAGAGGAGTATCCTGAGATATAGTTTCACAGTATGGCGACGCTTGTTCGTTGCCTTGACACGTACGCCTTCAACTCGCTTTACATTCTTGCCTTTTAGCCTGTTGATAGATGCTACGCCTCTGATAAATGCTAACCCGCTTATACTGATGGTATCTTTATTCGTTCCTAATTTTGATGTGTTGCAAAGCAGTGGTGATTTCTGATAGCACTAATTCTGAAACATTTCAGAAGGATTTTAGACTTCTTGCTAGTAATAATTTACTTTTGAAAGTACTAGATTACTAAGAAACATAAAATATAACATGCATAAGAGTATGAAGCATAAATATTGGTTGTTCCATATTTAACTGCTAAATCCCAGGAACACTGCCTAGGCCTAAACTTGGTAAATATTTTCATAATTTGCAGTGTAAAAAAATATTTTTGCTGAATCCCTAATGGCTGTCTCTCAAACCAAAGCATGCTCCATCTCCGCACACAAAATTCTGGTTGATTGATACGAACTATGGTAATGTTTGCGAGTAAGAACGTTCATGAATATTCGGACGCCACACACATGGAGAACGTTCAAGCTCCCCCATTTATATACCAACCTCATGACCTCCGTAACCTGCGACTCGCAGAGTTCATTCAGAAAGACTCTTGCTTACAAAACCGCCTTATCGCAAAGTATTTCTCTTTTCCTCTCAAGATTACGTAGATGGATGACAGCGCCCCCCTCCCTCCTTTCGCCTTCTTCCATGCACTGACCTCTGACCTCAAAAGTGCCATGAGTGCACGATAATCTATCTGTTGTATCAGCGTAGCCTCTAACGCTCTACTATTCTAAACGTCAAGCTGAACATAAGAAAATGGAAAGTGACCTCAGTATCACTATCATTTTGCGACGCAATTTCTGGTTGTAAAAATCCTCACTGAGGCGAACATCTAATGCTTTTCCTTCTTGCTTCCTGTTGCGGAGGGGTGCATAATGCTGTTTTAATCAGAATTAGAGCCTTAACGGGCATGCGTGATACGGCATTTTATCATCGTGTCGCACGCAGAATACATGAATATCCAACGAGGAGCGTCCGTTTGCAACTGAGCAAAAGAAGAGTTCTGGTCCAACACTTGAAGGGTTGCAGGGCGCGAGGGGTTGCCGTGGCCTCCTTCGCCATAAAGCACCATGTCATGATTCGCAATATGTATTACGACAGGACTCCGCACTCCCCCTCGTCCATCTTCTATCATGGTCGGAAGATGTATCTCTAGACGTCCTGCCCACCTCAAAGGAGAGAGCAGTTGCGCCAGAATGGAGTCTTTTTGGGAGCTTCTTACTCTTTTCTTCGCAATCCCTCACGTGGCTGTCTATCCGTGTGTCACATAATTTAATGATATTTCCCGCTATGTCTATGTATCCCCTCGAGTATTCTTTTGTATCGTTTTTCTACATCAAACTGGTCTTCGGTTTGAAATCTGCCCCTACATTTAGAGCCAGCATTTGAATCTCTTTCCGACCGGGTTTATTTTCGCTTCTCTTGTTGCCTTCCATTCCCATTGTTTCCATTCTCCTTTCCCCGTCGCCCGGCTCTTCTCTCCAGCCACTATTCTTTACTGTATACTTGCATTCTTACCTGGTACGACGTTCTGCTTCTTTTCCCCGCACTCACAATGCATCGAACAAATAAAAGTCGCTGAGTCATCACTGTTATGTCCACAGAAGTCTACCAAGAAAAGTATTTTTCAAATGTTATTTTTTCTTTATTCTTATTTATTTGTGACAAGAAAAAATATATTCTACTCTTGATAAAAGAAACAATCTAATAATATACCAGACCCTTCACTATTAAACTGTACCGTCAGATAGATACACTTTTCTCATATTTCATACAACTGTAACCAAGATTAAGTCATTATTTTTCAGACAGATACGCAGTCGCAGTGTAGCAATATAGTAACAGATATTGAAAGAGACTGAAGAACTCTCTAGCGATTTTATTCAACGTGTTAATAACTCTATCGGCTCATCATGTTCTTGTTGCCCCTAAAATTTACGACTAGTAAATCTTCCGAAAAAATATAGAGACGTTTGAACGAAAGTACAGATTACATTTTTCTTGGAATGAATACTTTTTTTTAAATCATTTACTAGCACTAAATAAAATATCTAGTATATGATTATGCCTTGTGTCTTGTTATACTACACGGGTATCCTTGACACAAGAGCAGTCTAGCAAATCATTACGACGAGTTGGTCTTGATATTGATACCGAAACTTTAGATGATTATGTGGACGATTAAGTGCATAATAATAGCTATTATAAAATAAACATGGTTAAACACAGATGAAGATGCATGGCTGAGCTCTCTGAACACTGTTGCTCTCATGAAAAAAAACCTTTATGCTACAGACCTTAGACTAGCTTTCACTGTGATCTCAAAAAAATCATAAACACCCTGGTAAGAGGGATTTCCTTGGTTTATCAACCCATGAAGGCTGGTGCATAAAACACTAAGATAAAATGCAAACTCGAGGCTTTCTTATGGCCCATCGGACCAGACCCAGGCAGCGCGATGTAGTAACCGTCAGAGTCAAGCATGAGCACTGAATTTATTGGCAGACTTGCGACACTAACAACTTAAGAAAAACTACAGTAAGTGTAAACTCGGCGATATAGCGTAACACAGAGCCCTCTGACTTCATATATTCCACTGTTGGAAGCTATACTTGTATCAAATTTTAAATTTGCAGTGTACTGACATCATTTCGCTAGGCTATATCTTCGTTTGCCTGTTTTAGTCAGGTAAGTGTGATTTCGCAGACATGGAAAATTAATGGGGAAAAAAGAAAATGACAGAGATAAGTGGTTACGGTTAAAATCAACCTCAGAAAAAGTATTTCTTTCTTTTTTTCCTAAGCCTTACAGGTCCTTTGTTTTATGTGCACATTTAGTTTCTACGCTCAGCAGAAGTGAAAGTATTTTTTCACACTTTTACTATGCCTTCATCATTTACCAAACTGCAGATGCTTCGCAGGTGGTAGAGCCACCTGCCAATTAAATGACGCTCTTGTCTTGTTACATGAATTCAAAATGCCGATCCGTCAGCGGGATCGAACCCACGCGAAGTCAACACGTGTCAGTGTCAAGGAGGTCAGAGCGTATGCTTACCCTGTATCTTTTCTCCCACACCTCCCGCCGTCCCTTCCAGCCTCCAAGTTGGTAGCGGCATAACAATTTGTATAGCCTAGAGGTCTTCGGCGGTTGTGTTAAGCACCTGACAGTTAAAGGTGATAACCTGACTCGCCAGAAAGGTTTCTGCGATAAGAGGAGTCGCGGCTTAAAAACCTGCACTCCCGCCTGCACCCCGGGCGGTGGGGCCGAGGGGTGGCTGTGCGTGCGGCACTGTGATCAAATCTTGTTAGACGGGCTGCCAGGAAAAGGTGGACCTGATTTCCCGCTTTTTATCATAACCTCTATGCGAAATATGATATATGATTCCAGACATTCGTAAAATATATTGATGGAGAAGCTGCTATCACCTTGTAAACGCAATGGAAGGTCTCTATAACGCACTCTACAAAACCTTGTAAAAATTGTAAATACAGTACCTCTATCTGCAAATAGAGACGCACAGGCTGGCTTTTCTAAACAATCGGATATCCGATACACATTGCATCACATTGACTTCAACATTTTCTCCTTCGTAAATAAAGTGTCACTTTCATAAACATTGCCTTCAGCGAATTTCCCGAGAGCACACTTGGTGGCTCGGGCTGCCACAACAAAAGGCTTTTGATGAGACTGGGTTATGCCGTGTGCCAGTTACCAGCGGGAAAAACTGACACAAAAGAACTAAACCGGCGTGCAATCTGTTCCTCATAAACTGACATCGGGGTCAGGGCGAAAATGTGAATACGCCATTTTTGAATCTGACATTCAGGGTGAAAGGTATACATCACTCTAGTCATCCTTCCCTTTCTTCCTTTCCTCCTCCTCGTCACAGAGCCTTGTACTGTTAATGGCAGGAGAGCAAGTGTTGCACACAGTTGCAAAATATGGATCATAGGCCATTTATGTGTGAAATACACTGCCGTACGTTACTTGGCAAGGAGTCGGAGTAACCCATCAAGGAAATGGATTTACGAAATGAAAGTGGAAGGAATGTAAGGATAAAGAACGGTAAGACGTTAAGAAGAAGAGAATAACGTGAATGGCTCGAGAAGAGAAGAGAACGCCGATAAGATGGATGAAATTAAGGTGCGATGGTATCTAACGATTAGCTACGTGATATGAAAGGCACAATGTACCGGTGTCCATAAGATGTTGAAT
>NC_061839.1:13693708-13696208 GCF_019202785.1 Penaeus chinensis
AAATATTATTTTCAGCAGTCATTTTCACAACCGTTATTATTGTCATTCTTGTTAAAGAGTTGATTGAATGTAGGAAGGAGCGCTTGCCCGCACGATGAGAAACGGCAAGTCGCAAAGCCCACCCGCCAAGGACGGCTTTAACACCATGCCATTTTCAGCGAGAACTGGGTTCGATTAGGGATTCGTTATGCTTAGACCCAGGCTGGTTAAGATGTTTGTAAATATCATGGTTCTTAACATGATACATGTTTCTCATATAAAGTTGCATATTTTATCATAGTGATTTCAGCATATATGTTTGCGCTATATATATATACCTGGTAGGCCAGGTTTGCCAAAGGCAAGATCATAGCAAGTCGAGGGTCATGAGTGTTTGCGAGGTAGTAATAGTTAAGGTCATCGAAATGTTTCATGTTGCTGTTCCATAGTAACTTCATCAATTATTATCCTATGATTTATTTCACTCTGTATCTTACAGATGATAGTTTCTATTTATTAAGCCTTCTTTTACTTTTGACGTTATCTGCGTATTCACTTATCAAATTAAGACACACACGCGCATATACACTCAAAAGTATAGTGAAACATATGTACTATGTTAAAAGATAACTATTTCAAACGCCGGACTTTAGACCTTAGGGGCACTTAAGGTACGTGGAGGCCCTGGATATCAATGTTGATTTAGAAGGCAAATAAAATAATGAACTAAAATGAAAGATTACCTTTGAATACAATATGCATTTTGTTATATGGGCCATAGTGATATGTTAATATTATATTACAGTAGTAATATAGGTGTGAATAAATGTCTGTCACGTCACATTACTATGGTATTATAGATCCATTTATGATGATTTTTTAGATTGAACACTATTAAATTTATCTGCATTTTACTGATACTAATTTTTAGTGTTATTCGAAAGGAGGACACCGCCTTTCTGTAATATACCCCAATAGATCCTGCCCAGGCTATCAAAGCCTTATGTTGATTTGGGTGCTATGTCATTAGGATTCTCTCTCCTTCGTGTAAGGGGTCATGTCTTACCCAGGGATGTGAGAAATATGTTTAAAATACCCAGTTAAAACCCACTACGCTGAAAATGACACGCTCTCAGAATCACGGGGCAGGCTCAATACTTTATAAAAAACATAAGAAGGTGTTTTATTATTTCAGTGTACGGTGTTTTAAATGGTATGGGGTTACTAGACACCCATTTAAAAACCAAGCTTTAAATAAGTGTTCTTGGTAAAATGCTCTTACTGGTCTCAGTCATAACTCTGTGTGAGGTGTTCATGGGTGTTGTGAGGTTAGTTCAGGTGCAGTCACACAGGTTTGAACAATAAGAGTTCACGCCCTTTACTATGGGTCAGGTGTCGCACTGACCTCACATGACCTGATCACTTAAGGTCATGCTCAGAACGTTCCTCGGTATCATGACTATACTTTCAATATAAACGAAAATTGAATGTGCAGCATATGTATACAAATATACAAATTCATATATATATGTATGTATGCTTTATATATTTATTTATTTATTCATACATGTTATATATATTTATATATATATTATATATATTATATATATTATATATATTTATATATATTATATAATTGTATATACATTTATATAAATATTATATATATATTTATATATATATTATATATATGTATATATATTATATATATATGTATATATATTATATATATGTATATATATTATATATATTTATATATATATAATTTATATTTATATATATTATGTATATTTATATATATATTATATATATTTATATATATTATATGTATTTATATATTCTTATATATATATATATTTATATATTCTTATATATATTTATATATTCTTATATATATTATATATATTTATATATATTTATATATATATTATATATATTTATATATATTTATATATATTATATATATTTATATATATTATATATATTTATATATATTATATATATTTATATATATTATATATATTTATATATATATTATACATATTTATATATATTATATATATTTATATATATATTATATATATTTATATATATATATTATATATATTTATATATATTATATATATTTATATATATTATATATATTTATATATATATTATATATATTATATATATTTATATATATATTATATATATATTTATATATATATTTATATATATATTATATATATTTATATATATGATATATATATATATATTATATATATTTATATATATATTATATATATTTATATATATATTGTATATATTTATATATATATTATATATATTTATATATATATTGTATATATTTATATATATATTATATATATTTATATATATATTATATATATTTATATATATATTAAATATATTTATACATATATATATTTATATATATATTATATATATTTATATATATTATATATATTTATATATATTATATATATTTATATATATTATATATATTTATATATATATT
>NC_061839.1:13701208-13716208 GCF_019202785.1 Penaeus chinensis
CTTTCATCGTAAATATCCCTGTAGTTGAAATCTCTACACTGTGTTATGCTTCCAATTTGTAAGCGGTTGGTAGCATGCTGGATGTGAAGGAAGTGAAGGATTTGTGTAATATTGGATAGCAGTCTTTCTTTTAATTCTATTAAATGTTTTACTGATATTATTTAAGTTTTCTTATTGTTATCTCTGACATTGTTTATTATACTCTAACTTTAATAGCTTACTTTCAATTCTGTAGATACTCAACTGCTATACATTAGTTCTCAGTTTGCATTCCCCCTTCCCCTCTTTCTTTTTCTTTCTTTTTCCCCATTGGTGAATCATAACTTTTATTATCTACCCTTTGTCTCTTTTTGTATGAACATATATTCTCTCTCTCTCTCTCTCTCTCTCTCTCTCTCTCTCTCTCTCTCTCTCTCTCTCTCTCTCTCTCTCTCTCTCTCTCTCTCTCTCTCTCTCTCTCGCGTGCGTGTGTGTGTGTTTCTTACCTAGTTGTTTCAATACAGGGGAAGAGCTAAGAATTGATGCACATTTTTGGCACACCATATTGGGAGATTGTTCCATGTTTCAAAAAGTTTGTTTGGAAAACTGAACTTTATTGCCTCTTTTACTTTCAATTTAAGTGTGAACTCCATACCACTTCCATGTGCTCTAGACTAGGTCTTATGATAGTTGCAATGATCTTTACCAAATCTTCATCCACATGCGTGAATACCCCTCTTCATTTTGGCAATTAACCCCAATATTTAATGGACCGATCCTTGAGAACTCTGCTATTACTTGTCTCCATGTTGAGTGCTTCCCTCTAATTGCTGTGCTCATTTGTTTTTAATGTTTAAGTCTTTAATCATTCAAAGAGTTTGCCTTTCACTCCACCTAGGTGTTCTAATTTTGATAAGTCTCTTTGTTTCTGTGACACCTCAAATCCAGCTGTCTCTTTCTTGTAATATTTTGGAAGCTGTCATAAAGATATGAGATTTGCTACACATGATCTTCCCTCCCTAAAAACAGATTGCTTATTTAATATCTTGTGTTTTTCAAGTACTTCAACCCATTGTATCTTACTTATCCTTTTTAGAAGCTTATATATTATGGTGGTTTTGCTTGTCACTGCCATTATATAAAGGTGTAATGTTGGCAAGTTTCCTGTTTTCTTTCATGTTCTTGTATTTATATAAACCCCATCCCACTGGGTGGCATGTACGTATATGCCATGGTGCACCAATCCTGGGGCATGTACGGTCATGTCGTGCATACTGTGGTGCCTGGGCCACTATGAATACAGCCTGGGAGAGAGGGCTTTCGCATTGAGAAACCACCTGGCCGCATTGGGTTAAACCACTTTCCATTTCTTGCTTCAGCTTTAAATCCTAAAATAAATTTGCCTGCTTCTTTTCTTACAGGCTTCACAAAATTGTGAATATTGTACTTCAATGTTCTCTTCATCTAGGATTTTTAAGCCATCAATGAAATCTTTAAGGCTTCTTTAATTACCTCACTTGTAGTTGCACTTCCCCTTTATTTCCTTACTTGCAGTGAGTTTTTCCTTTAGTAGACGGTATACTAGTTTTATAACTACATGGTCCCCCTTTTCCTAGAGGAGGACAGTACTCCTTATACTTTGCTACATCTTCATGCTTGGTTAATATTAGGTCAAGCATAGGCAGGCTGTTGAGCCCTCTTACCCTGGTATGATCTGATACATATTGGAAAAGGCAGTTTATGACTTCTAGCCATTTATTTTTACAGTCCATGAATCTGGCTGTGCTCTGGGATCAAAACTATCCCATTATGCTATTAGAATACTGTTACAAGAAGTTCTTTTGTATTGGTTTCCAAAATTTGTAGCACTTTGAAGAGCTTTATATTTATATATATATATATATATATATATATATATATATATATATATATATATATATATATGTATATGTATATGTATATATATATATATATCTAACACCTTTAAAATAATTCCTTTCCTTGTTAATATTGTTACTCCCTCAGTGTCCATTTACCTTGTATTTTCTCCAAATATTATTGTTTCTGAGTCCTAATTTTACATCTGTAGGGGAGTCCAGTTTGGATTTAGTGACACATGTTAAATCTGGTTTATTCATTTCAATTATTTTATCTAGTTTTAATAATTTTGAGGATAAACTACATTTGTATATACTATTTCTATATAATCTTTGGTATACCTTTTGGTTGCAAGACTAAGGTTGGTTTGTCTCAACATTTTGGTTACTATAGTCGATATGTTTTGTTTGGAAGCCTCTCATCCTCTAAATGAACAAGGTTTTTCTTCTTCTCCTCCTCCTCCTCCTCTCAGTCCTTTTTTTTCTGTACCTCTTCCTTTTCATTTTTATTATTCAGTGGTAGTTCTTTGTCATCTTTGGTCATATTTTTCCTGCAAATTTACATTTTCTTCATGTATTTTCAAACATTCTGCTATAAGGCTATGTACTTTGGCTTTAAGAGCCTCAGTTGTAACTGCTTCTATTGCTTCATTTCAACTTCATCTTAGGTCTGATCTTAGTTATTGCCCATTTAACAAACAAAAACAGAGTAGTTGTCTCTGTGCACAAAACACTTACCATGTAGGATTTGCAGTCACTTCTCACCTCCCTTACCTTTGCATTCACATCCAGCACACAAAGCCTCACTTTCTTTTAAACATTTTCACATATTTGTTTACTTTATAACCCCAATTTATTTTGTAATGAACTACTTACATAACCTATGGTTAACAGACAAAACCACCCATTGCCTGATCTCTCCGTATTTAACATGTACCACACTCTCTGTTTGTGTGTTTTGTTTGTTTTAAATGAATAAATTAATTGTAGGTTGTGGTTTGTTGGTACTGTCAGTATGTTTAGATAGATTTATGAACTTGAATTGTTGTGCTGACAGTTTATTATTATTATTATTTTATTGATTTTATTTTTATATTTATATTTGTTTTCATTATTATTATTATTATGATGATGATGATGATGATGATGATGATGATTATCCTTTTTTTTTTTTTTTTTTTTCCTTTTTATATACAAATTTTCTCAATTTACTCACTCAAACAGTTACTATGCCATAGTGACAAAATTAAAAAGTTGTAGAATTGTTAAAGTTGAAAAAGGCATAGAAACACTTGATTGTAATGTTTTAGAGGCAGGCATATTTATTTATTTTTTTAAATCTGGATTTATATTACATATTTCATTACATGAGATCTTTCTCTATTTACATTTTCCTGTTGTCGAGACATTGTTGATCATGACCAGTTTGCACATCTTTTAAAGTTCATTTTTTTTTCAGATGAGGATGCCTCCAGTCCTCTTGGCTCTCCAAGAGAGTGTGAATGTAGCAGAAGCTGACCAAGGTAATGAAATGGCAGCAGAAACAACAAATATCAGCCAGCAACCTCTCAATCCAGAGCCTGAGGGACTTCCTCCCATTATCCTGGGCAAGCAAGGAGATCAAGCAGTGTCAGCCAATGGAAGTGTGGACATCAGTATAGAAGCAAGAATTCTGGATTCCAACACTGAAGCCTTTGTACCAGTGACGGAAGATAGTACAGGTACAGATTTTGACAGTGAGATCATTTCCACATTACCGACTGCTTTAGCAGAAACCACAAGACAAACTGCATATAATGAAGTTTATTCTCTATCCAATTTAAATAATGAAATGATGAGGGAAAGTTCTGGGAATTTCAGTGAAGTAGAATCACAGGAATTTCAAAGTACAGAGTATGCAGAGCTTGAAACCAGTACACCACCTATCAGCATAGATTTCACGAAGGCTACCTTGTCAGACACTGAAATAGCAACCGATGATTTCGATGATGATTCAGAAAGGCTAACTACTGTAACTGCAGTTGAATTTGAAACTGTAACTGATAGAACTTATCTTGTCCTTGAGGATACAGAGATTTATGAAAGTAATACTGTAACTGATTCAGGTGATGGTGATCATACCAGTAATACCAGTACTGATATGTTCACTGTAACTGACGCCTCAGTACCATCTACTACCATATTATTGGACATTCCAAAGACAGAAGTTCCCAGGAATGAGTGGATGGTGGATGATGTAGTAAGTAAGGATATTCTTCTTGAAGCTTCCCCAACTGCAGGCGTAGGGGAGGTAACTGATGTTCCCCTGATTGACCCTTCAAAACTTGACTTTAAAATTGTAACAACAAGAAAGGGGCTGCAAGTAGATGCCCATGATACTACATTTGACCCTAGTCAAATTGCCAAAGCAACAAGCTATGAAGGTTCTTCATACTCCACAGCAACTAGAAGTGCAACAGTAACCACTTGGGTGGATCCTGATGGCAGGAATGTTCTCACCCAGAGGCAGTCTAATTCAACAAATAGCAAGACTTCAGATGAAATAACACATTTGAAAAATTCAGAAGAGGCAAATGAAGATCCTATAATACCTAGTCATGCCCTTTCAGAGATAGCAGGAGACAACTCGCCACTGAAAGATTTAGATGAAACCCTTATGATGCAGGATCAACCTGAAGTTACAAATGTTCATGAAGATGGTAACAAAATAACTGCAGACAAGGACATTTATGTTCCAAGACATGAGATGTCTGATATTGATGATAAGTACATAAATTTGAAAAATGAAAATATTAGTAACTTTAGAGAAATATCCAATCAAAATGACTCAAGTGTGCCTAAAAGTGAAGTTACAGGAGCAGACTCTCCAAATAATACATCAGATAGCATACCTAAAGAAGCTCATGGGTATCATAATCTTACTTTCAGACTGGAGGGTCATCCAATACAAGACAAGTCAAATTATTCAAATGATGACAATATTAAGAATACAACAGATTTATTATATGAATTGCCCGGACCAAGTGTACAGAGTAATACTGAAGTTTACTTTAGTACTTCAGTAGTTATTGCTCTTTCAGTATGTTGCAGCGTCGTTTTGCTTGCAGGTCTTGTAACATTTACATTATGGTTATGTCGTAGACATAGGAGTAGAAGTAAAATATATCTAAGTCATGAAGCTGTAAAACCAAGAGCATTCTTCACAAAGCCAATGAATCCTGCACTGCTCCCAGATGAAAGCATTAGAGACCCACAGTATGTTTTGGAGTTCCAGAGACCAAGGGCACCTGTAATGTTGGGTAATGACCAAAAAAATATAATTTTCAAGTCAGAAAAATCAGAGGATCTTGGCTTAGGTTTAGAAAATGATGGTTTCACTGATATACCTCTTGAAGATCTCAAGATTGAAGGCTATAAAAAAAAGAAGAGACACTCACAAGATCCACCAAAATACAGTTCCAAAGCTAAAATGGAAAGTGACACGGACTCTGGAATAAGAGTTTGGTCATCAACAGGATCCTTGTATACTGCCTCACCACAGTTAACACATTGTTCAGTACCACCACCACCTTACTCTCCATCAATTGGGGAGGAACCTGTGTGTTTGTCAGTTCATTCACTTCCTTCTCTTTCTAAAAAGTTAGGGTTAATTGATTTGTAATGGTCATTGTTTGTGTGTTCATATAAGTCATTTAAGATGTGATATAGTGTAAAGGTATATACAATATATATATATGTTCCATTGACTTGCCATCTTGGAAGATTCCAAGACAGTAGGACCATACAAAACTTTTCAAATGTTAGTTTAAAAAGTTGTCTCTCTAATCTCAAATTGTGATATTCAAAATTACAAAGAAATTCTGGAAGGATCAAATCCCTGTAATGAATTTATTCTAATTTGGCCCAGGTACAGTGCGAGTAGTTAGCCATAAAATCTTTAAAAAGTAAAGACTGTTATTAACATTGTATGTTATAACTTTATTTAAAACAGTTTTGCTAAATAGATGTTCCTAATTTATATACGTGGGTGTGCTTATAAAAAGCCAATTGCAGTGCTCTAAGTTTCTTTTGGAAATTTGTTAAAAGGTGAATATTTGCGTTTTTTTTTTTCATTTTCATTCACCAGTAGAGTTTGCTTTTTGGGAAAATAACTTCTGATGGTTACATCTTATTTTTCTTGTGTATCCTTTTTTAAGTGTAGATGTATCAAGTTTTGGTTCAGTGTAAAAGTCTTATGAGTAACAAGCAGTATGAGTCTGCCAAATCTTTATAAAAGTTATGTAGAGTAAACATGCTTAAAAAAAACACAACAACAACAAACAGTTATTGGTTTCATTGGTATCCATATATATATATATATATATATATATATATATATATATATATATATATATATATATACATATACATATATATATATATGTAAACAAACACACATGAAGAATATGAAGAAGACATTGTGTGCAACAAGCCTCCACAGATGTGATCACACAGTTTGTAGGGTCATTGCTTAATTACAGTGTTTTCTGAGTCAAGTTTACAAGTTTGTTTACTCAGTTACCTTTGACTTAGGCTGTTCAATACACAAGATTTTGTTGTTATTCTATAATGGTACAACTACTCAGCATTAAACAAATATTCATGTTAGTACACCTGGAACCTATGAAAAGGTTTTCAAACTGGAGCTCATATGATAGTGGCAAAATACTGGCAAATACTCCTTTTGTTATCTTTGAATAATGCTGTTTTCTGAAGAGCTACCATAAGTAGTATGAAAGTGCAATTCATTATTTAATTTCTTATATATTTATCTCTTATTTATTTATTTACTTTTTTTATTAGAGAAAAATATCAGTGTCGTTACAGGATATCACTGTCTCTGGAATTTCCCCTTACCTATATGGTTACTATTGGGTCTAATGCTCATGATGAACCATTACTATGATACAAGCAAGCAAGAGAAGTACTTAATATCATATGGTATGAATTTGTGGTTTTCCATGTACAGATAGTAATATTGATGAAGTGCCACAGTAATTTTTTATGCTGTACATTGCTACTTTTGGGTTTCATTGTCATCTGCAAACCAAAGACTAAGCTCTTTTTTATTTTTTATTTTATTATTTTTCTTCTCCATCTGTTGGGTTAGTCCTTTCAGAATATCAAAGAAATACCTCAGCGTGTACATTTTGTAAATATTTATACTTCTAATGGGAGTTACAGTTTAGCTTTTTAGATAGGTACAGTTTCCATCCATTGTTACCAAAGCCATGTTACATTTCTTCCCCAATATCTTTTGTCATTTTTACTGTTAATATTATACAAATTATGAAAATAAAAAGTTATTATACTGCATTCTAATGTTTAGAATGCATTGATTCTTGGGTATACTTTTGATGTAAAGTGTCCTGTTGTGTTTGTGATATATCTAAAATGTATGCCGTATCAACTGCCAAGGTACTTTGTATTGTGATATATCAGTAACATTTATAAACATACACAACAATAACGTTTTTACTTTATTAATGTAAAATAAATTCATGTTTGGTTAAGAGTTTGTATTGTCACTTGCCAGTATAAAGAATTTACAGTAGACATAAGCTTGAAGTACCTGGTATTATTAATGCAGCATCAGATAATATTTTTAGGTTTCTGTAATCTTCAGATGTAGCTGGAGTCTAATAATTACAAAGAAAAAGGAAATTGAAATTTTATTTTTGTCCTCCCCACATAAACTATAAACAAACAAAATATTTATGCATTGTAAAGATCAGCCACTAATCACTCATGCAGTAAAACAGTTAACCCTATTTACCTTAGAATGAGAATATAAAATCTAAAACAAAAATCTTACCAGTCTGTTGTTATTTTTCCTTGTTCACTGTTTCTGAATTCATCAATCAGCAGTTCAGCTCTTCCCAAGTTCAAATTAGTGCATGGACTAATGAGTGGAAAAAAAAAAAATACAGATTTTACCTACAATCCCATCCTATTGTTATAGGGGGCTGAGGAGATACAATATTAAAGTTTTGTTTTCTTCTCACCCACCCCTAATCCCTTGCTCCTCATGGGGGGGGGGGGGGGGGCTTAGGAGACTGAGGCCAGGGCCCAATGTAGGGGTGATCCCCTACCATGGCCTCAACAAAATTTTGTATGGTATTTCCCCCCCAATCCCTTGCCCATTGTTGTCGTGGGGGGGCTTAGGAGGCGGAGACTGGGACCCAATGCTGGGGAACTCCCCAACCTTGGGACTCAGCCTTCGACTCAACAAATTTTGCATGGTCTCTTTTTTTCCCCTACTTTTCCGCTTCTATCCCTTCACCAACCCCTTCTACTATCCACTTCCTAAGGTGTGAGAGCCGTGCTGAAAGGATGAAAGGCTGACTTTGTGCCAGTCCTGAACGGCCTGAGGGAGCCATGGGCACGGTATTCCCCTGCTCTAGTTGTCTAGCCCTTACCCCTCAAGGGACCCTGAGGAGTGGACCGTTTCTCTCCCCAACATACTCCAGGCATACCATGGCCAACAATGAAGATTTTATACCATTATTAGATAGCACATTTATTTTGCTTTTAACCATTAACCATACCATTATTAAAGGCAATGAGGCTTGCCTCTTCATCAAATAGCTCCACCAATTCAAACTCGCCTGATTCCCTGACCCCAGGCTCTCCTTTGACCACAGCTCTGAACACTACAACTAATACCCCCTCCTCAATGCCTACTAGTACAGTATCCACCCTAATCAACAGCCCAGGAGACATTTCTACTCTCCCAACATGCTCAACTTCAACAACTATACCCCCACAACCTTCTTCATCAACTACCCCATCCTCCCTTATTACTACCTTACAACATTATTGTCCACCTCCCCATAACACTACTCCCTCTTCCACACGCCCCAACTACCCCATCCTCCCTTATTACTACCTTACAACCTTATTGTCCACCTCCCCATAACACTACCTCCCTCAACACTACTCCCTCTTCCACACGCCCCCGTCCTTCTACTACCCCCATCTCTACAAAATTCTTAAATAATCTATTTAGCCCAGCCAAATCTGTTCACTTCCTAAGGTGTGAGAGCTGTGCTGAAAGACCTCCGGGAGCCATGGGCACATTATTCCATTGGTTAATCATCTAACGCGTAACCCTCATGGGGATCCTGAGGGGTAGACTGTTTCCTCTCCCCATTTATTTCAGGTACACAATTGCCCCTCTCAATCCCTTGCCCGTTGATGGGGGGCTTAGGAGATGGGGTCTGGTACCCAATGTAGGGATCACCCCTGCTTTGGTCCTCAGCCCTCGCCTCAACTGATTCTGCATGGTCTTTTCTTCTCCTCCTCTCCTTTTCCTTTACTTTATTCCCTTATTCTGTCCACTTATCCTAATCTTTAAACTAATTTTTGCCATTTTCTCCACAATACTTTATCATAATGCTCCCTACACCCTTAACTCCTTCCCCTTCTAACAACCTTTATGTTATACTATACCCCATCTCTACCCTTTTCACTACCATACTACCCTCTAGTACTGTTCAACCTGTAACTTTATCCTAATTTTTAACTCATTCCTGGCCCTTTTTGTTAGTCTACTTTACCAAAGTGCCATATGACCTTTGATGTCATGTAGCACTTCCTTACTAGGGGGCTCCCCCAAGCCTCATGCTATCACTGTATTTTGGATATGCCACTAGTGACCTTAGATGTTGGTGAGCAGAAAATGTTCAATAAATAAATAAATCACCAGGGCCAATAATTAAGATTTTACTCTTATTAGGGGCATTAAGGCTTGCCCCATCATTAACTAGCCAATCTAAATTTGACCCCCCTAATCCTTTGCTTGTTGTCGTGGAGGGGCTTTGGAGACGAACTGAAGCCCAATGGGCTTCGCGTCAACTAATTTTGCAGTCTTTTCTTCTCCATCTTTCATTTTCCTTCTCTTCTTCATCCATTTATCCAAATTATTAACTCATATTTACCCTTTTTGCAACAATACTTCACCATAGTGCTGTGTGCCCTTTGATGTATGATTCATTTGTTTATTTTGACCATTGACCATTCTGAAAATCACAAACATCACCTTACTGAGCCAAATAATTTTCTTACATGAGGGCTTTGTGCCCAAGCCCCACCCTATTATTATATTTTGTATATGCTGCTAATGACCTTAGATGTTGATGTGGCAGAAATTTTTGAATAAGTAAATACACAGTAAGGTACAGGAAAAGAAATAGAAGGGTGAGTAAATGGGTTCAGACATGGATTAGCAAAAGAGAGAAAGAGGGGCAGGTTAAGGTTAATTAGATCAAATGGTGGGGGGGGGGGGGGGGGGGGAGTTGTAAGAGGAAAAAGTGAAATTCCATCAGGATGTCCACAAGGGTTTGCAAAAGGGGAAAGGGGAGGGTTATTATGAATGGGTGTTGGAGATATAAGAAGGGAACAAGAGTAGGAGGATAGATGTCACCGGTCACTTTGAGTGTAGAGGGAATGAGAGCAGAGAAATTGGATGGTGGATGAAGGATTGACATTTTCTGGGGTCCTGATTAGATACTGCTGAATGTACTCAAAAGTTTATGAAAGTGAGTTGGTTGGAAAGGTCTGAGAAATGAAGTGTTTATGAGGGGATGTGGTAGAAGATGGGGAGGAGTGTTTAGATGTCTGATGTGACAGGTGGAGAGAGGAGGGGTATGCATCCGTTAAGTGATGGAGATTGGAATGTTTTGGATTTAGAATAGGAAAAGAATTTGTAGGAGGAAGAGATACTAGGGAAGATGTAGAAACATATTGGGAGGAAGGGGTAGGGACAGAGCATAAGACAGGAGGGAGCACAGGATAAACCCTTCATAATGCTTCTTGTCTGGCCTCGTGTACAGTGAGACCAAGTTTGAATCTGAAAAGTCTGAAGTGAAATTTTGTCCCTTCAGACTGAATCTTGTAGGTAGGGCAGCCCCTATAAATTACATTATGGGAGCTGCTACAATTGACACGTGTGATTGCGCAAATAGTTTGAACAATCATGACCAGGCTAGCACATAAAGAGGAGGGGGCTATGAAGAGAAAGTGATTGGCTGGGTAACCAAGACGCCAATATGTCTGATATTGACCAGATTATTTTATTTATTGAAATTTTTCTGTCCTGTCAACAAGAAGCTAGGGATGGGGAAGGGATATTTATTTATTTATGGATTGAAAATTTTCTGCCATTTCAACATCTAATGTTGAAATGGTGTGTTCAAAATACAGCGATAGGGTGGAGCTCAGGGGAAAAGCCCACAGGTATGACTTTTTTTTTGTACACAGGGTGATGTTTGTGGATTTCCAGGGTGGTTAATGGTCAAAACAAACAAAAGTGCCAGACATAGCATAATGGTTGGTTAATGGTTAATGGTTAAAAGCAAAATAAATGTGCAAGACATCTAAGGTCATGTAGCACTATAGTAAATGGTAGTGAAGGGTGGTTGAGTTAGTGATTAGTTGTCAAGGTTGGGCAAAGGAATTGACGAGTAAATGGGTTAAGGTTGGGGAAGGTAATGTATAGGGGTTAGATCAAGTGAAGGATGTATATGCATTTGAGGAATGAAAACAGGTTGTCAAAGCAGAAAGTGTGAGAAGTTGTGGGAGGGATCACAAAAATTCGGTCCCATTTGGCTGGGCTAAATAGATTATTTAATAATTTTGTAGAGATGGGGGTAGTAGAAGGACGGGGACATGTGGAAGAGGGAGTAGTGTTGAGGGAGGTAGTGTTATGGGGAGGTGGACAATAAGGTTGTAAGGTAGTAATAAGGGAGGATGGGGTAGTTGAAGAAGGTTGTGGGGGTATAGTTGTTGAAGTTGAGCATGTTGGGAGTAGAAATGTCTCCTGGGGTGTTGCTTAGGGTGGATACTGTACTAGTAGGCATTGAGGAGGGGGTATTAGTTATAGTGTTCAGAGCCGTGGTCAAAGGAGAGCCTGGGGTCAGGGAATCGGGCGAGTTTGAATTGGTGGAGCTATTTGATGAAGAGGCAAGCCTCATTGCCTCTAATAATGGTATGGTTAATGGTTAATGGTTATTCATTGTTGGCCATGATAAGCCTGGAGTATGTTGGGGAGAGAAACGGTCCACCCCTCAGGGTCCCTTGAGGGGTAAGGGCTAGACAACTAAAGCAGGGGAATACCGTGCCCATGGCTCCCTCAGGCCGTTCAGGACTGGCACAAAGTCAGCCTTTCATCCTTTCAGCACAGCTCTCACACCTTAGGAAGTGGATAGTAGAAGGGGTTGGTTAAGGGACAGAAAGGAAAAAGTAGGAGGGGAAAAAAAAACCCATGCAAAATTTGTTGAGTCGAGGGCGGAGTCCCAAGGTTGGGGAGTTCCCCAGCATTGGGTCCCAGTCTCCACCTCCTAAGCCCCTCCACGACAACAACGGGCAAGGGATTGGGGGGGCAGACATAGCATAATGACAAAGTATTGTGGCAAAAAGGGTAGAAATTAATTAATGGTTAGAATAGGTGGGCAGAAGAAGGGATGAAGAAAAGAAGGAAAAGGAGAAGAAAAATCTAAGGCTTAGGACAGAGACTGAAGCCCAATGTAAGGGATCACCCCTGCCTTGGTCTTTTCTTTTCTCACATTCATCAACCTTCTCTTCATCAGCCCCTACTGTCCACTTTTCTAACTCGCTTTTACCCATTTTGCCACAATACTTTATCATAATGCTGTACTTGGGGGCTTTGCCTCCAAGCCCTACCCTATCACTGTATTTTGATTATGCTGCTAATGACCTTAGAAGATGATGTGCAGAAGCTTTTCAATTTAAAAAAAAAAAAATAAGCAATCTACCATAAAGATATCAATATCCTTAATATGTGAAACCAACAATTTTTCTATGCAAGAAATTTTTAAAAAAAGGTAAATTATTATACAATACAGGATGGGATCAGTCTAAAGGCAAGAACAATAAGAAAAACAGACCATGGCAGTAGGCAACATAGTAGTATAACAGAACAAAGCCATAGAGCATGCTTATAACACAAGGAAAGTTAGCCCAATTTGGGGCATTTTACGATTAGAACTTTTTGGTTTAGGAATGTTCTCTATTATTTTTGTTATTATTTATTGATTATTATTAATTAATATAACCATCAATATTTATGCTGTAATCAGTAAAAATATTAATTTTATGTATCATTATAATTTTTATTTTACTCTCTTTTTTACAGTGTTCTGTGTATGACACTAAATTCATTGGTTGCAACAGGATAGCAAATTCTGTCTGTAGCTTATTTAATACAAGGCCCATGACTAATACTGGGGGGAGAAAGAGCATCATGGGAAGGAGTCTAATTAAACTTACTACAGGATCATTTTTATGAAAGTCAAGAACTAAGTTCATCAATTTCAGTGCTTTTAAACAATTTACTTTTTTGTGTGAAATGGTATGTGGAAATAATTTGCATATAATTTTTTTTTTTAATTAAATAGAATTACCAACACATCAAAAGAATATACACAAGACCTCATGGGTAGCCCTTTTGTTTAGGAAGCTCTCTTGTATACTGCATACAGGATATATAAAGTTAAGTAATTTCAATTCTTTGACTGATATATCATTAAAATTCTGAAGACAAGCCATTAAATGTCATCCAATAAATTAATATGGGAAACTTTATGCATACTTTCTCACCCCCAAACTTATAAGGGTCTGTATTCAGAGACATTTTTAACCTATGGACTAACATATGAAACAGCCATAGATAACTTGAGGGGTCTTAAGTCCAATATATACTATTTGACAGTGCTTCGCAGGCAAGAGTGGAAAGTCCATCACTAAATACTTACATCTTTAAGAGAAACCAGTGGATTGTTCTGCCTGTAACCGAGTGGAATCAACAGATTCTGCTTATGGACTGATGTTCCACAATTCCCCCCCCCCCTTTCTTTTTCTTCTTCTCTTAATGGTGATACCATACTTGATCTGGACTACTGCCTTGTACAACTAATCAACCACCTAGTCATCATCAGAACCATATATGACACTTAAACTAGAGAGATCACAGCCTGCTGGGCATGACAGATCATTTGGGTTAGCCTTTACAATCTAGTATCCCTTCTTAAAAACAAGTAAGATACGAAAAGCTACTTTGACAGAACTATCCCATCACTCACATATTTAAAAATCTGAGTTCAACCTTAATTTCAGAGCCAGTTACTCATAATATGATACACAATAATTATGCAAAAAATGTAATGCACCTGTGTATAGTAAAAGACAAATTCCATATAAGCTTAAATAGGCTCTTATCATATTTAAATTTCTACATATCAAAGTCAGTATAGAGACTTTACCAACATGTTTATAATACAATATTAGAAATATGTATATTTTCTATTCCTTTTTTAAAAATCTTTATTTTATTTATTTCTTTAATTATACCATAAGAATATATATGCAAACATGCCAACACAAGACTTGTTCTGAGAGGGACTTTTCCAAATAGCATTATTAGAATATATAAAGAGGGGTTCAATAAAAGTTAAAAAGACAACTTTTGACATTAGTAAACTTGTATTTAATGTCATTTAAATAATATATTTTGGCTAAAAAAAAGAAAGTGCCTCAAATTTTAACCATGACTTCATGAACAGTCATTGAAGTAGTGGATAACAAACAATACATTCATAAAACAATTTTATAAATACAATTTGGAAGCCAAAAACTTAAACCCATTTCTATGAGTTAAACCAGTGTTGCAATGGTTCCAGAGTTGAAAATTTCAATCCAGTACCCATCTGGATCTTGAATGAATGCAAGTCCTTTCATCTTTCCTATTTAATAAAGTAAAGAAAAATAGATATTAATAATGGTAATGGTTTTAATATGTTAAGGTTTCTCAAACTATATATTTCTTAAATTACACTAATCAAGGAATGAGGAAAACTTACCATCATTTGGCTTTTTCACAAACTTGACCCCAAGGGACTCAAATCTTTCACATGCCTTATCTACATCAGGAACCATAACTCCAATGTGGCCTGGAGGAATTGGTAATAAAAAATGAGTTTTCTGAATAACAATCTACATAACTAACTTGAACATTAAGCATAAAAAAAAGGATTCATATTTTTTTTTTTTTTTTATTTCAAGTACTTCAGACTCAAATATATATAAC
>NC_061839.1:13726208-13728708 GCF_019202785.1 Penaeus chinensis
TTTCTCTTAGTGGAGGTCGACTTACTGTTTATGTTTTCTTCACAGGGTTCTTATTACCGCCATACAGCTTCGCTGCAGGCACAGACACGCATTCACTGTAAATTCGTCCGACGCTTTTCAAAGCATTAATGTGAGTAGGAACGCATAGTGAGGAACATGGCGGGCTGTTGGTAACATTAGGTCTATTTTCATTTTAGACAATCTTCATGTATATATTTTAATGCCATACTTGGAGGAAGACCGTGATGACATATGCCGTCTTGAGAAAATATAAATTTATATACATTTGCGTATTGCCCAATGTCAATATTACGAAGTGCAGAGAAAGGTGATATTTAAGAGAACATTTGCTAACCTAATGGAAAGTTTTCTGCGCTTTATACTTGACTAAAACGCTGCGGGTGGCTCATACTTCCAAATTTTTCTTGAAATTAAAGTCAGCATATTTATCAGTCTCTTACTTTCCATCTACTAGTATTTTCTGTAGATCTAAGGGGCCCACTATATTTCTTAGGTTTGCTGAAAAAATATGACAAAAAAACAAACATTTAATTACTTATTTCAATGTAATCAAAATTTTCATCGTGGCCTGATGAAACACAACTCACCAGACTACGCCACTGTTTCATATATGAAAAAGAAATCCGTTTTAAAGTGATTAATGTGTTTAGAGCAAACTGTTGACAGTATCATAACAGTCATAAACACATCTTCCAATATTTTCAATTAAGGCCTGAAGTTCGAAACTTTATTGATGGAGAACCTGACACAATAATCTGTAATATATATATATATATATATATATATATATATATATATATATATATATGGATCTTTTTTTACAGTCCACATGAATTCTTTCCTTAATGGTTTCAATGGAATTAGGGTAGGAACCAAACAAGGTCTTGATGAAAAAATATTTAAACACACACACACGTACACATATATGTGTGTATATGTATGTGTATATATATGTAGATATATTATATATATATATATTATATATATATATATTATATATATTATATATATATATGTATAAATGTGTATGTATATGTATGTGTGTGTGTACTGATAGACACAACGGGGTGAGCACGGAGCAGGTAAGGACGGGTGAACGGAAGAGAAGGGAGATCAGATCGGGTCGCAGTGGCTGGCATAAGGTAAAAGCGAGGAGACTGTCGACAGCTGTTCAAGTTGATATTAGACAGCAGCTTGATTAAGGAGAATTCCACCAGTCTACGGGCGTGGACATCAACGGAAGGAGAAAAGGAAACACACACACACGCACACACACACACACACACACACACACACACACACATATATATATATATATATATATATACACATATATATACATATATGTGGACTATCTGGCAATGAGTAAGAGAAGTGGCGTGGTTAGGTCAATGATAATATGTGTTAAAAAGTACGAGTGAGAAGTGAGAAGTGATAATGCTACAGAAGAGAGAAATATTCGTGAATGTATAGAGCTTCTATTCCAACCAAAATAGTAATAATAATTCATCCAAACATCTCACAAGTCTATAAAATTCTATATTGTAACCATGCATACACGGTACTTTTAAACTAAAAGGAGTACAAGGAGGTGCCAAAACTAGGAATAATAGGTTCCATTACCATGTTAAATAAGTTCATAAGGTCCCAACGCTCATTGAGAATGGCACAGTAAAAAGAAACAGCGGTGAAATAATAATAATCACACCCCCACCAGAAAAAGAATACCAAATTACGAAATCTTTAGGATGGGACAAGCATCACCTGCCCCCATACCCATAGAACGCCAAGTAGCAGTGCCAAATTGCATGGGTATTACAGTTTTACCTCAAGTAGATTCGCTAAGGAACAGCCAAACCGCCAATGTGTAAGTACAGTACATCACAAAATCAGGTAGGTTTAAACACGGTTACCATAAAGCGACAAGTATAATCAGCCACTCGACAGAAGATCCGCTAGATAAACTATGCATTAACAAAACATAATACAAGTGCTGGCATCTCAATCGAGTGCCAAACGCTGATCCCGCGACCCGAAAAACTGCCAGATACCAAATCACCTTCCCAACTTCCTTTAACCCCCAAAACACCATCCTTACCCATTCCAACATCGTCCTAAATCCTCCTCTTCCAAATCACTCGCCTCCTGCCCTCGATCCCTCTACTGCAAGCCTACAATCTATACACATTATAATACATTGGCTCATTATAATGGAGTGCATATGTGCGTTCAGGTAGACACTGTTCAAACGTCTGTGCACGAGTATGAGCGCGTATGCACGGAAGTGCGCAGGGTATGCGTGTTTGTGTGTACGGGTCCAGGTGTGTGTGTACACAAGAGAAGTAATACACATGCGCGTCTAAACATATATGGATACGTATACGTGTACACATATGCAGGGTATGTGTACACGTTTATGTTTGTTTATGTACAGCTATACGTATGTGAATAGTTACGTGTAAGAGTACAAGATGTACAT
>NC_061839.1:13736208-13746208 GCF_019202785.1 Penaeus chinensis
ATGTTTATATATATATTTATATATATATAGTTATATATATTTATATATATTTATGTATGTGTGATATATATTTTATATCTATGTTTATTTGTATATATTTATATATATTTATATATATTTATATAATATATTTATAAATATATACATGTTAATGTATATATATATTAATATCTATATATATATTTATATATATTATATATATTATATATATTTATGTCTATAAATATTGATTTACATATATATATTTTAAATATATACATATAAATATGTATATATATATTTATAAATACATATTTAAATATACGTATTTATATATACGTATTTATATATACATATTTATAAATATACATATTTATATCTATATGTTTATATATGACTGCCGCGATAGCCCAGTGGTTAGAGCACTGAACTCCGGCCCTCGTGGTTGTCGCGGTAGTCGTAAATATGTCTGCGTTCTGACTGCTGGCTCGAGCCCGAGAAAACGACATATTGGCTTGATAAGTCAAACGCAGGTGTCGTAGGGGAAGT
Organism: Penaeus chinensis; assembly: GCF_019202785.1. Taxonomy (NCBI): domain Eukaryota; kingdom Metazoa; phylum Arthropoda; class Malacostraca; order Decapoda; family Penaeidae; genus Penaeus; species Penaeus chinensis. The sequence goes on from NC_061839.1 coordinate 13,736,737, forward strand.
CACCGCCGTGGCACAAGTGTTAGCGTGCCGAACCACGGGTGATTAGGAAGGGCATCTAATCAGGCAAGGGTGACACTGCCATATAACCTCTCAGTAGTGAACTGAGAGAGGCCTATGTCCTGCAGTGGAATGAATGGTTGTTGTAAAAAAAAAGTTTATATATATTCATGTGTATATATATACACATTTATTTATATATTTATTTATTTATATTTATTTTTACACACACACACACTTATACATACATACATACATGCATGCGTACATATATGCATTCATACACATATGCATGTTTACATACATATATACGTACATACATACGTACGTACGTACGTACATACATATGTACGTACGTACGTACATACACACATATATATGTACGTACGTACATACGTACATGCATATGTACATACTGACGTGCATACTCACATATATACTTCCATACATACATCACTTGCCTAGAATCAGGGACAGTTTTCCGTTTCGGTTCTCAAACTGTAACAACATCCCGTCCAACAGGCAGTAAGAAATTGTGCCGTCTAAATAAGTTTCCGTGCTTTTGTTCATCATTTTCCACTCGCTTTTGACTTAGGGTTTGGAGGAAAATTGGGGGCTTGTTATTTCAACCAGAATCTGAAAAGTGTTAGCGCGCGTATTTATGTTTGTGTATTCATATGTGTGTGTGTGTGTGTGTGTATGTATTTATATGTGTGTGTATTTATACGTGTGTGTATTTTTATGTGTGTGTATATAGATGTGTGCGCGTTTGTGCGTGTGCGTGCGTGCGTGTGTGCGTGTGTGCGTGTTAATTGAGATTTTTAAGTGCCTGAACACAGGGGTGAAGAAAACATGTTCTAGTTTAAGTCTTGTTTTATACTAAAATAAAAACTCTTGCTGTAATAAAGGAAAGGACATTTGTTAACACAAAGGAGTCCTTGGCGAGTAGAGCGTATTGTGGAACCCTCACCTGGGTGATATGACGAGATAAAGACTGTTTCGGGTCGCGGGCAGGAAGAGGGAAGCGGGAGGGAACTGTTGTTCATAGAAAGGTTTGTTCTCAAGGACAAGGACAGTTACTTAGAATCACCACACACACACACAGTCTCTCACTCACTCACTCACTCACTCACACTCTCTCTCTCTCACACACACACACACACACACACACACACACACACACACACACACACACACACACACACACACACACACACACACACACATAATAACACCTACATACATACACACCTACACACTACACCCACACCCACACACACACACACACACAAACACAAACATACCTACACACACACACACACACACACACACACACACACACACACACACACACACACACACACACACACACACACATACACACACATACACACATACACACATCTGTAGCATATGTATCTACTAATCTGTGTATACAAAGATTAGGGAATATCAGAGGAAGTTCACTGAGCATGTTGCCAGGCTGTGGCGATGCCCTCTTGGCAGGAGTCGAGGTCATGAATCCAAATGCTCTGGAGGTCACGGCGTTCGCATCTTGTTTGTCCGATGTTATCCACACATATACCCCCCCCCCCCCTACACCAAATTAACTTTACCCACAATTCCATCCTCACCCTCCTCCCACCCTCGCCCCTACCACACCCTCGCCCCCGCCACACCCTCGCCCCCGCCACACCCTCACCCCCACCACACCCTAACTCAGCCTTACCGCTGTTCGCCCTCGTAAGGTTGCCTGCACCAAGAGCGAGGGGGTGTTGCTGTATCTGCACCAGTGCGAACCAGCCAAGGCGGGATGTCAGTCATTATTCATTGGAATTATCAGTCATGTATGATAGGAAACGGGAACTGCGGAGTGAAGAGGTTTCTGAATGTATAATGAAAGTAAATGAATGAATGAGGTGCCATGGGTGGAAGGAGGAAGAGGTAGGGATGGCTTGATGGAAAATGGCAAAACGTTAAGGGAAAGGTGGAATTAGGTTTTTGGTAAATGGAGAAGGGGGCTAGTGGGAAATGGAAGAGGGTTAGTCGAAAACAGAAACGAAGGGAAATTTGGAGTTAGAGTAAGGGAAAGGTGGAATCACGTTACGGTAAGTTGGAACTATTTTGATGAAAATTGCAAATAAGTTCATAGAAAAAGGATAAGGGTTAAGGGAAATACGGGTTCAAGTTAAGGGGAAGTGTAATTATTAGGTGAACGGAAAGTGGAAAAGGATAAACGAAAATGGAAGTGGGCAAGGGAATGGTAGAATTAGGATTAGGGAAGCTAAGTTAGATTAATTCATCTAAAGCGTTAACGGAGAACAGAAATGGGTTTATGGGAAGTGGAAAGATGGAATTGCGTTTTAAAAATGTGGAATTTGTTTACTGGCTAGTGTGAAATGGATATGGGTTAAGGGAAAAGTATAATTGGGTTAAGTGAAAGTTGAAATAGGTTCGTGGGAAATGGAAATGGGTTAACGAAAGGTGGAAGTAGGTCATTTGAAATGGAAATGGTTTGTGAAAAAGTGGGAATGGGTTGATACAAAGCGGAAATGAATTAACGGAAATGAATAGAATAGAAAGAAGGGAAGGGAGATATAGGTCAAGTGAATGTAGAATCAGGATGAAGAAATATGGGAATAGAAGTGAATAAAAGTGAAATAGGAAAGAGAGAGCAGAAATGGATTAAGGAATATGGAAAATGGGTTAAAAGTAAGTGGAAAAACAGGTGAATGGGTTTAAAATAGGTTAAGGGAAAGTTGCATTGGATGAAAAAAAATAGTGAAAGAGCATTCTCCGAAAGCGTAGATGGTCTAATAAATAGTGAAATGGGTTCAGAATAAATTAAAATAGGCAGAAATGATAGTACGCTTCGGACATCAATTGTAGTGCATGTCGGGTGAGATTCCATTAATTACGGATATGCCAAGCGATGTATTATGATTTTTTTTTTACATTTAGTTTTTCTTTTCTTTTATAAATTTTATATTTATTGTGTTTGTGCTTATCAGATACTTTTCTTGAGATTTAGCTTTTTCGCGCGTCACATATTTATGCGTGAAGTAAAATCCGTGTTGTTTCTCTTACTAACGATGACATAGCTTAGGATCTAGAATATATATTTTTTTTATCCTTGCTCTTTCTCATACGCACCCCTCCCCCCTCCCTCTCCAACTCCATAAGCCTTCTCTCCACTGTCTTCCTCGCCTACCCTTTCTTCCTCCATTTTCCACTCCCTCTCCCGCTCATTCTACCTCTCCTTCTCCCTCTTTCTCTCCCTTTGCCTCTGCCTCAGCCAGTCTCTTTTCTCCCACTTGCTCTTGCCCTCTCCTCACTTTCTTCTCTCTCTCTCTCTCTATCCTCTCCCTCCCTCTCCCTCTCTCCCCCTCTCTCCCTCCCTCTCTCCCTCTCTCTCCTCTCTCCCCCCTCTCCCCCTCTCTCCCTCTCTCCCTCTCTCCCTCCCTCTCTCCCACTCCCTCTCCCACTCCCACTCCCACTCCCACTCCCACTCCCACTCCCACTCCCTCTCCCACTCCCTCTCCGACTCCCACCCCCTCTCTTTTCTCTCATCCCCTCTCCCTCACTCTTCCCACCCCTTACCTCCACCTAAGACCCTCTCGGGTTTCTTCGTGTATGCCCCTCGCCCCCCACTACCAGCCTGTCCCCAATGGTCCTTGTGTTCCAAGTGGACAGCACTTAACAGCACTCTTTTCAAGGCTAGGTCGAGGAGCGAGTCTCAAAATAGTAAGCCGGTGCGGGAATAGGAGGCGAAATCCATTCAGACTTTGAAGATTCCCATTTATGAGACTCGAAGAGTAGGAAAACGAGGCTGATGCCTGTCATGATTTTTTCGAGACGATATGTAGGTGTAGTTTATTGAAAGAAATGTGTGTTTAGCGATATTTAAAAGACGGCTGAAAGGAAGTTAGGATTCGATAAATTAACAGTGAATGATAATATATATTATAAAAAAGTATCAAAGGATAGTGGATATGCATTCAACGAAGACCTTGGGAGAGAAGATCCGTAGAAAAGGAAGAGTTTGGGAGACAAAGAGAAGGGACGTGAAGGACTGAGGAACGAGCAGATGAGTATAGAGAAGAGGGCCGGGAAGATGCAGGATGAAGGATTGTTTGCCTTTGCCGAACTCAACAATTAAGAACTGGACATCCCACCACTTGGGTTCTCGGCGGGTTATGTATCCGTCTATCTATTTGTAGCTCTCTTATTATTTTTCACTTTGGTAATCCTAGTTTTCAGAGTTTTATTCCACTTGTTTTCATTTGTAGAGGAGGGGGGGGGGGGTGTATTTTTTAGAACCAATCACAAGATGCGCCAACGGAGTTTCATACTGATTGAAAGGTGATTCAAATTGAGATCCATCAAGTGAACCGAAACTCGTGCTAGAAAGTTTTCACGCTGTACACCACCTGCTGTAGGCGGAATCCATAAACAAGTTTTTTACGTACAGACGGTGGACCTAAAGGTTCGAAATATTCATGTTGATCTTTCATTTGTTTTTTGTTAAGGAAAAGATCGCATGGAATAATGATTTCATTAATAGTATTGTGCGTGTATAGCGCGGCATTCATTTGTTCTTGTATAGTTAGATTGTATGAATGTGTCAAGTTTTTGAAGAGTGATATCAAAACAAGCAAATACCAGCTTGGATAGACACGGAACCTACCTCCCTTAACCTGTGTGAAGGTCATCTTTCCTCGGGTGATTCAGGCGTTTTTTTCCTACTGTTAACGTTATGAAACCTGTCAGAAAAACGCCTTCGTGGAAGTCAGTAGCGTGTGTTTTCGGAATTTGTTAACGGATATATGTATGTATATATGTATACATATGTATATATGTATATATGTATATGTACACACACACACACACACACACACACACACACACACACACACACACACACACACACACACACACACACAGACACACACACACACACACAGACACACACACACACACACACACACATCTGTATATATAAATTTGCATAAGTAATATTTATACATATACACACACAGATATATGTATATATACATACATATACATTTATATAGACATATATTTATATATACATATATATGTATATATACACATGTGTATATATATACATATATGTATATTTGTACATTATATTTATATATACATATATGTATATATACACATGTATATGTATACATATATACGTACACACATGTATATACATGTATGTATACATACATATACGTATATATTTACATATACATATACGTACATATACACATACATATATATATATACACACACACACATGTATATATATATATAAATATATATTTATATATGTATATTTACATATTGAAATTATATCTGACGAAAAGAGGTGGTTAGGAAAACTGTTATTTCCCTATTTGGTTTCACAATTTTGATTTTTGTTTTTAAATACCCTTCAATTGACGCCACTTCTGCGCTGGTTGTTTTGCTGACAAAGACTACGTTTTTTCTTTAGACTTAGTAATACTATTAATAGTGTATTTGCGTTTGTTTATCTCATGTTGCATCCTTGGCAAATTGCAGTCATTACGTCATCCCCTGACTAATAAGATTAGTCATACATTTGTCATACGAGATGCAGTCGCAAGGTAGCGAAATATGTCGTGTACTCGTGATGGAAAGCTGGATGGTGTTTGCTTTTTAAATTATACATTAAGAATTAATGTTATGCTATAGCATTTTTACACTTGTTTTGTGTTGTCAGTTTTATATTTTATATTTATGCCAAAAATTGCTCAGAATTCACCGGGACTTGGTGACCTTTCCGACTCTTCCGTGAGTGGTGTCTCGTGTAGGAAGGGGAGCAGATTTTTATTAGATTATCCTTTCTCTTGCAAGTCTTTATATAATTGTCTACTCTTTGAGTCTATGGAATTGTTCTTGTAAATGAAACGACCCACACTCAAATGACATAGGAAAATACCTAAAACAAGATCTCGATCAACATTGTTAAGTCCTAATCCCATTTTGTGACGCCGCAGAACTACGCACCAAAGCGTAGGGAGACATTTTTAGGGCTGAGTTGACCTAATATCCGAATAACGAGTTTGCTGTAGGGGACCGTCCCTCAGATGGGTGGGGGTAGTTGTGTCTGGGGGATTGGATTTGCCGGAAATGAGTTATACACATTCTAACACTCGTATACGAATGTAGAATACCCCACGCGAGTATAAACCTCGGCAGTGAGCGGCGTCCGTGAATCATTATCTACTGAAATTCGTCAAGGGAGGATGAAAGTATCTTATTCCTCCCAATTTGAAGGTTTTATGACGACAAAAATAAAGAAAATCTAAAAGTCATCATACAATTTTACAGTTTTTTTGTTTTTTCGCGATGAATATGGTATATATGATTCGATTTTGACATAAACCTTATATGTGTAACTTTAGGGTTCGACAATAATGCCTGAGCAATGGAAAGCCTCTTATCTCGAAAAAAATAAACGAACGCGACGTGTTTGATCAGATGGCCGCACGGGGGCCTCCCGAGAGGTTTCATGTTTGTGCCACCCGCAAAGACTTTACGCACAACAAAGATTTCACGTTTTTAATGTTAACTGGAGCCCAATTAATCTAGAAAACGCATTGTAGTAATAATATAGCTACATTTAAATGAATACAGACGACCGAAGAATATAAACAATTAAAATCCTACATAATATATCAAATACCTTTATAAACTTGTTAGATATAGGCCTATAAATAATCGGTTTGTGTCCTTTCATCAAGAAAAGAAGCATCCATATGAAACAAACAATGGTGAGTTTATAATTCAAAATGTGAACGAATAAAGAAACTTTCAAGGTCACTCGGTGACTGTGAACCGCTTGTTATTCTAACCGTTTCTGGTTATCTCTGTACGCTTCGGCCCGCCCTTTCGGCTTTCGGGCTTATTTGTGGGGGCAGCAGCTATTACGGCTGGTTCAGCCTGCTCTCCCCTCTCAATTGGGGAGGCCGTCTGAGAATTCAGGGGCCTCCCTGGCTTAGCTGTTGGCCTAGAGAGGCCAGCTCGTGAGTCAAGATCTCTGACTATTCGGTGGACAGACCCATTGGCTTCGGTCTTGTCCACCATAGCAGCAGGCGTGACAGTGTCATCCTGTTCATGGGGTTTTCTTTTGCCACCAGAAGGCACATATGGCTTCATGGTGACTGCCGTGGTCTGGGCCTTGCGCGGTTCAACATTTTTATCAGTCTGTGGGGGGTGTTTGTTAATTTTTTTCCATATAGTGGTCAGTGCTTCATCCTCTCACGCCCCCACCCACCACGGAGTCCAACAAAGGGGAAGCTGAGTGTCAGAACCAGTGTCTAACAGCAACAGAAGTGATGAGAGGATATACGCAGCCAATAGCCATTGTGACGGCGCTCACGGACCATTGTGAGTGCCAATGGCGGCATGACTGCTTGACCCTAGCCTCCCGGGGGAGACCTGCCGATTGACCGTGACCGGGCCGGGATCAGGCCTGTCTTGCTGGAATAGAGGACCAAAGAGGCGTGTTGCTATCCGCAGGGCGTACTCGTTCACGGCATTGCTCAACCTCCAGGACTCCCGTCTCCACAGCGCACAAGGCTGCCACGCACGGCAAACGCGTGGGGAGAGACCAGAGGGGATGTCCTTCCACCTACGAGACATCATTGTTTGGAGCCCTTTTGCTCAGCCCTCTGAAGCAGCCACCCAAAGGTTGCTTTGTGAGGGAAGAGGAGTCTTGCACTTTTACCAGGCAGTTCCTTTCATCCCTCTGAAGCAACCACCCAAAGGTTGTTTCACCTCAGTGAGGAAGGAAAGGACCTGTGTCTTTTCAAAGTAGGTCCCCCTTCCCTCTGAAATAGCCACCCAAAGGCTGTTTCACCTCAGTGAGGGAAGGGAGGTTTTGCGTTCTTGCCAGGCAGTTCCTTTCATTCCCCTGAAGCAACCACCCAAAGGTTGTTTCACCTCAGTGAGGAAGGAAAGACCTGTGTCTTTTCGAGGGGATTCCTCCTTCCCTCTGAGACAGCCACCCAAAGGCTGCCTCACCTCAGTGAGGGAAGGGAGGTTTTGCACTTTTGCCAGGCAGTTCCTTTCATCCCTCTGAAGCAAGCACCCAAAGGTTGTTTCACCTCAGTGAGGAAGGAAACGACCTGTGTCTTTTCAAAGTGTTTCCCCCTTCCTTCTGAAGCAGCCATCCAAAGGCTGTTTCACCTCAGTGAGGGAGGAAAGGACCTGTGTCTTTGTGAATTCCTCTTCCCTCTGAAACAGCCACCCAAAGGTTGTTTACCTCAGTGATGGAAGAGGAGTCCAGCGCCTTTCAAGGAAGTTTCTTCAACCCTCAGAAACTGCCACTCAAAGGCTGATTCACCACAGTGAGGGGGAGAAGCTAACTTTCTAGGCTGTTACAGTGGCGGGACGTGAGTTCGGTTCTATCTAGCAGCAGCTATTTCGACAGAACCAGGCTGAGGGCCTGACGAAGGGAGGGGCTCCTACCTGCCTATCATTCCTAAACGAAATATCTAGAGTGGCAGTCATCAGATGGTCTGAGAAAAAAAACTGATGTTATTCACTTTATATTATACCAGCCATGCTCCTCGCCTGACATCCAGTACCTGTCTCCCATAACACGTCTGGCAGCTCCCGGCACTCTTCACAACTTCCGCGTTCGTAGTATACAGTCATTACCTGTAGTTCCTGAATAACGTTTATAATTTTTAAAGAATAACCTGTTGCCTTTAATGTATCGTGTCTAAATCACAGCGAATGATTCGAGATGAGACAACATTTCGCTCACTGTATACGGAAACTTTTGGTATACAGCGCTTAGGGAACATGTAGAATTGCATTGGTTCTCTCCCTCACCAAGCAGAGGTTAAGTTCACATCCTCATACGAATAATATCGACGTGATACCAAATGGCCATAAATCATATCCTTCGCCTCCCGTCCCCCACCCTTTCCCTCATCTGTCTCTCTCTCTATATATTTTTCTTGCCAACTCTTCGCTTCTCTTTTCTTGCTTAGTCATCTCCATTTTTTTTTGGCCTGCTCCTCTATATTATGACATGTATTGTAGCCCATCCCTCCGCCTGCCACTGAGAAGAGAATAATGTCGAGCGAAAACAATGTTAGATTCAATGCTTTACTGGAGTCTGGTTATGGTTAACCCTAGATGCCCACTGAAGAAACAAACAAGCAGGATAAACCGCCGATAAATGTTATGGACCAAACGTTAGTAAGTAAATCTGAAACTCAAGTTAGGGTTATTTCATTTATATTACCATTAGATCTTTCCTTTTTTACCCATTGTTCAAATGTAACGTCATTAAACCGTCGAGCGGTCATTGCTCTCTAATCGCTAGGTGTATCATTCCCGGGCTTATCCCTGAGATGGATTGTTGAGCTTTAATTCTTGAATTTGGAGATGTCATCAAGTAACATTTTATATTGTTAATTATATT
>NC_061839.1:13751208-13758708 GCF_019202785.1 Penaeus chinensis
ACAATCCTGAATGTCACTTATCAAGTACCATCTCCGGTCTGGAGGTTGGCAACCAGTTGCTGGTTGTCCAAATAGGCTGATAGGTGAAGCAGGCCCCCAGAACTACTCCACCCGCAGAACAGCAACCAAAATCGGAATAAATGACCTGTCTACTGTTATCCTTGGATCTACCGTTGACCATTGAAATGGTTCTTCCGCCAGTTCTAGGTACTAATGTTACTGCTGCCCAGCATTAGGATATGTAAATCCATATCTGGGACTTTCAGGTGCTACCTCTCCGGGTGAGAGAGGACCTGGGAGCAGTGATGATTAAGAGGTAGCTCCACTTTCCCCAAAACTCCAGATCTCCCGAACTAGAGTCTCATTACTGGATGCAGTTTATGGTCATACCCAGGATGTCACCCTTATTCATAAATATTGGCATTAGAGTGCTAGCTCTCCATTCATCTGGCATATGTTGTCACCATGATCTCTCTGAACACTTTTGTTAGCCTCTCTATTGCCAATCTCCTCATAGCCTTCCATGCTTCCACTGATATATCATCCAGTCCTACTGCTTTTCCCCACTTCATCCATTTCATAGCCATTGTCACCTCTTCTTCTCTCAATCCCTTTGCCTCCCTTTACTCTGCCGCTTATATCTCCCACTCTACCCTTGGGTTCTCTACATTAATCAGTTGTTGATAGTATTCTTTCCACCTCCTTTATCTGTATGTCTTCTATTAGTACCTATCCTTCACTTTCTTTCACTCTTTTTGTTTGATACACGTCCTGTGCTTCCTTGTTCTTCTGTTTTGCTATCCTGATAGCTTTTCTTTGACTGTCTTTCCCTTTTAGGCTACTATACAAATCCTCATATGCTCTACTTATGGCCTCTGCCACTTCTCTCATAGTCTTTTTATTTGCCATTTTATAGGCTGCAATAGTCCCACCGCACCTGTTTTGATCTCTTTCCACTTTCCTCTCTTTTCTTTGACTGCCTCTTGTACCTCAGTACACCACCATCAAGTCTCTTTCTTCCCTTTCTTTTCCGAAGTATGTCCTTGTACTTCTTTCATTTCCCATACTACATTGTTCAATGTATTCCACATCTTTTGCTCTTCCTCTTCTAGTTTCTTCTCCACTTCTTGGACAGACTTATGCCGATGTTTGTGTTCAACTTCCACCACTGCGTTTTCTGTGTCCTGACCTGTTTTGTTTTTCTCATTTGTTTCATCCTTACTTTACAGACCACCAGCTTATGCTGCTTGGTCACAGCTTCTTTGGGTAGGACATAGCAGTCCTTTACTTTTTGTTGTTCCTTTCTACAGCACAAGCTGTAGTCAATTTGTGTGTTTTGTCCACCTCTAGTATAGGTTTCTCAATGAGCCAGTCTTTTCTGGAAGTAGGTGTTAACTGTTGCCATGCTTTTTGCTGTTGCAAAGTCTACAATTCTACAATTCCTTCATTCCTTGTTCCAACTCAATACTTTCCTGTAACTTCTGTATCAAGGCTCTCTTCCCCAATGTGACCATTGAGTTCCCCCGCGATCCACACCTCTGTATCCGGTATTTTCATCATCATGCCTCTGAGCAGTTCCCAGAAGTCGTCTTTTTCCTCTTCTGTACACTTCTCTTGAGGTGTACAAGCTCACAACGTTGACCGTTGTTTCTCCTATCTCGACCTTTAACCATATTACCCTATTGGACTTCCTGTTCACCTGTACAATCCTCTCTTTCATCTCTGGCCTCAGCACCATGCCTACTCCATTCCTCCTGTTGTCCTCTCTCTTGTAGCACAGCTTATATCCATTTCCCGGCTCCTAGGCCTTCTATCCTCTCCATCTAGTTTCTTGTACACACAACACGTCTATTTTTTTCCTCTCCATTACATCCACAACTTCTCCTCTCTTGTACCCCCGTTCAATGTTGCGGTCACAAACATTCTGTCTTCCACCTTTTTATTCCTCCTTTCTCCCCTCTGAGCTATCTTCTTTAACCTTACCCGCTCCTGGTAAGGTAGCCGGTGTCCATTTCTCGCAGCAACCTCGCATCTGTACGGCGATGTTGCTGCGCATCGCTTGCGGGGTATGCCCTAGCTTTATCTCAATTTCTTTGTATCCGCTTCTTCATTACGGTTTGGCACGGTTTTACGACCTTCCTGCCGTCAACACTCCCCATTTACCCGGGCTTGGGACCGGCTGATGGAGACATTGGGTTGTGCGTCCACCAAGCGGGGTTTATAGACATGTATTTATTTATATATTTACATATATATACTTATATTTACATATATCCATATTTACTTTTATACATATATTTGCATATGTACATATATTTACATATATACATGTATATATGTATTTCTATAAATATATGTGTATATTTCTATAAATATATATGTATATATATATTTATATATATGTATATATATTTATAAAAATATATGTATATATATTTATATAAATATATATGTATATATATTTATATAAATATACATACCTATATTTACATCTATACGTATATTTACATATGTACATTTAGTTACATATATACATATATATTTATATATATGTATATACATGTATATATGTATATTTATATAGATATATATTTTGTATATATATTTATCTGTATATATAAATAATTATATATTTCTATGAATATATATATATATATTTATATCAATATATATATATGTATATATATGTATATATATTTATATATATAAATATATATGTATATATAAATATATATGTATATATATTTATATAAATATATATGTATATATATATTTATATAAAGATATGTTTATATATATTTATATAAATGTATATGTATATATATATATTTATATAAATGTATATGTATATATAAATTTATATAAATATATGTGTATATATATTTATATAAATATATATGCATATGTATTTATATAAATATGTATATATATTTATATGTATATATATTTATATCAATATATATGTATATATATTTATATAAATATATATGCATATGTATTTATATAAATATGTATATATATTTATATGTATATATATTTATATCAATATATATGTATATATATTTATATCAATATATATGTATATATATGTTTATACAAATATGTACGTATATATATTTATATAAATATATATGCATATGTATTTATATAAATATGTATATATATTTATATGTATATATATTTATATCAATATATATGTATATATATTTATATAAATATATATGCATATGTATTTATATAAATATGTATATATATTTATATGTATATATATTTATATCAATATATATGTATATATATTTATATCAATATATATGTATATATATGTTTATACAAATATGTACGTATATATATTTATTTAAATATATATGTATATATATATATATATATATATATATACACACACACACACACACACACACACACACACACACACACACACACACACACACACACACACACACACACATATATATATATATATAAATGTATATATATTTATATAAAATATATATATATATGTTTATAAAAGTATTTGTATTTATATATTTATATAAAAAAAAATGTATATATATGTATATAAATAAAGAGATAAATAAAATATATGTATATAAAAAAAAAATATATATATATATATATATATATATATAAAGAAAAGAAACACATTTCTTACTGTAGCTGTTTTCCTTTTCATTTTTGTGTACACGTTACTGTTTTTTTGTGTCATATATATATATATACATACACACACACACATTCAGTCAGTAGAAAACCATTTAACTACTTAATATGCTGCTATGATTTATAATTACAAGCAAAGCATCGTGGAAGCTTCAAATAAAATGGTAAAAGTACCTGACTATCCTACTCATGCACCACTTTTCGCTTCGCAAGGATGTGGAAAGTTCAAATGTATTTCTCAGATTCAGTTAAAATATTTTTTCTTATTACATACATCGTTCTTCAAATGAAAAGTGGAAGTTGCATAAGGTATGCACCGCGAGTGAGTTCTGTGTCCAAATCAGACAACTGGGTAATTCTAATGGTCACAGACATTTACTTGGCTTATTAATTGAAGTATATCAACAAATCAAGATACACAGCCTCTGCTTTGATATATATATATATATATATATTTATAGCCAGTAAGGTTATATCTTGTCCTGGGTATGACCATAAACTGCATCTAGTGATGAGACTCTAGTTCGGGAGATCTGGAGTTTTGGGGAAAGTGGGGCTGCCCCTTAATCATCACTGCTCCCAGGTCCTCTCTCAGAGAAGTAGCACCTGAAAGATTCTCTGATATGGGGTTACATATCCTAATGTTGGGCAGCAGTAACATTAGTACCTAGAACTGACAGAAAAATCATTTCGATGGTCAGTGGTAATTCCAATGTAAGTTATCCTGACTTTGGCTGCTGTTCTGCAGGTGGAGTAGTTCTGGGGGCCTGCTTCACCTATTAACCTCTTTGTACAACTGGTTGCCAACCTCTGGACCGGAGATGGTACTTGATAAGTTAAGATAAAGTTATATCATAGAGGTACAGAATGATTGTGAAAACATTCCCACCGAAGTCAATACCGTTTCATATGACTCAGACACGTTGGAAATTCTTACCATGTTGTCCCAGCGACCATCCTGATTGACTTCAAATCTTATCCACATCTACTGAACATGTATATGATGTACTATATATATATATATATATATATATATATATATAAATGTGTGTGTACTAATGTGAGGGACTTATCAAGAGCTGAAATGTCAAGATTAGGTGTTTTGAAACTAACTGTGTTTGTGGATCCAGTGACACCAAGTAATTGGATCCACCTAAGACAAGGCCAGAAGTGGGTGCCCTAGATGGATGACGGAGGAAGAGGATCAATTAAATGTCATTCAAAACATTAAATCAATGAAGGACAAATAGGAAGCTTGCATTAAAGTGCATGAATATCATGAGGTAATGAAAACCATTTAAGACTCAGTGGCAACATCTGACAGCTGACTGGTTTTGAGAATGGGGCATGGCCGGTATTTAGTTGCCACATCCCCTTACTGTGAATCAGTTTCTTCTTAGTTATTTTTTTTAAACCACTGCAAGGGATGCGGACCTCCCTTTGTTCTGCTAGCAACATCTGGCAGGACTTTCTCTGCAGTACGCTGACTTAAAAACTGCTGGGCTGTTTGAGTGGATGCATACCAGTGGGGTTGGGAAGTTGACGGATGTTGGGCCCTGGAGATTTATGGGGTGTGCCAACGTGGAAATCTTGGATGAGATGTTTCTACCATTGGTGAGGGCGATGGTGTTATCAAGCCAGGGCCATTTTACCTCGTCCAGGATAACAGCCCCATCCATATGATCAGTGTCTTCGAAGGCTTGATTTTGGCAAGATTATGCTGTGTCACATCCACCCAAATCGCCAGAACTCAAACCCATTGACAATATTTGACTTCCCCCAAGATCATATCTGCAGCTGTAACATCGTCGTTGCCCGAGCAATTGCAGTATAAGAGCGTCAGTGGCATTCATACCATGTACTTACCAGCATTCGCAAAGCTGGTTGTGGTAGCACAAAATATTAAAAGTATACATTTCAAAAGCCTGCAAATTGTATATGTAGTCGAGTGAAGTGAACAAAAATTTAGAATAAAAAGCCGTTCTAGGGGCATTTTTAAGCTATAACCGGCTATATATAGATGTAAGTAGTAAAAATGTTAAATGGGGGAGGAGGCAGAACAGGGGGAGGCAGAATCTTGAGGGGCAACTGCCCTCCCAGCCCTCCCCTAAATGACGCCCCTGGCAGGGATACCAATATCAGGTTAAGCTTACAACACTTTTTCCAACAATTTTCGTCGTCATGTATTAAGTCAGAAAGAATAAAGATACTTTTTTTTTAGCGAGTGTATTTCTAAGGCTTTTTCATTGATGTCTGAGGACCCCATTTCTGACGTTTGACATTTCCAAATGTGCCTCTTCTATACATCCAAAGATGTCTTATCAGCCCTTCCATTGCTTCTTGACTCCTCGGTCTTTCAGTGGCGTATCTTCGGCCCTTTCCTAATTTCAGATAGCAGATGATATCATGGGGTATGTAAAGGCCAAAGCTCGTTGGTTAGATGTAGTTAACATAAAATACACACGGAGTAATGCTCAAAGAATAATCATGAAATTTCTAAAAAGAAAAATAGTTAACTGCTATTGTAAGCTTTGTGTTAACTCCTTTCCCACGATGGAGAGCTGGAGGGAGAGGTTCAGGTAGAGGGTACAGGTAAAAATACAAGTAGAGGTAGAGAGCGAAGGAGAGGGGGAGAGAGAAGAAGAGGGAGTGAGTGAGAGGGAGAAAGGGGGCATGGGCGAGCTGGAAAAATTCAGAGGAGAATGTAAATGCGAGTTGTGCATTAATTTTAGCATTTTAATTTTTCTCTCTTCCTTGTGCATCTTATTTACAACGTTTACTCATACATTCTTAGCCCTAAGGGTCACTGGATGTGTTGGACATATTGTATCACTCTCTCTCGTCGTGGCATCGTCACGTTCATCCTTGCTCAATTTTGTATCGTTGAAAGGTGGTTTCCCTTACTTCAGCTGCCTTTGTGTTGGAATTTAGAAGTCAACGAGGTGGTTTCTAATCGATTATGCGACGGAAGACCACAGGCTCAAAGATGAAAATGATGCGTGGAGCTGAGTTATAAGCCAGGGAGGGCGACCAATCCAGTGATGACCATTGCCTCAGTTCTGCTGAACAAACAGTATTTATGAACACACACACACACACACACACACACACACACACACACACACACACACACACACACACACACACACACACACACACACATATATATATATAGCCACATATACCCACATATACACATATACACATATACACATATACACATATACACATACACATACACATACACATACACATACACACACACACATACACACATACACACACACACACACACACACACACACACACACACACACACACACACACACACACACACACACACACACACACACATACATATATATACACATTCACACACTTCAGTGTATATATGTATGCATGTTATCTGTATAAGTATGTATGTAAATATAAATGTAATTACAGATGCAGGCGTAATTATGTATTTATATCTATGTACACACGGTAAAGTATGTACGAATCATTATGGCACTATGGACACTGAAAAGCATTACCTGACCTAACACACGTTGGTAGCTCTGCTGCCAAATGCGTGCCATAGATCATACAGTAGTAAAAGCATATCTTGTAGCATCCTTAACACTTTGATACATCCTATCACATGGCATGCTTTTACTTTTATATAAAGATGCATGAATGATACATCCTATCACATGGCATGCTTTTACTTTTATATAAAGATGCATAAAATATTCACTCTGTATGGGTAAAATATGAAGTAAATCATTAGCGACATGGTAAAAATTTCAACTGATAGCATATAACTCTGTTATTTTAGAAATC
>NC_061839.1:13763708-13771208 GCF_019202785.1 Penaeus chinensis
TCCTCTCCTCTCCTCTCCTCTTCTCTCCCCTCCTCTCCTCTTCTCTCCCCTCCTCTCCTCTTCTCTCCTCTCCTCTTCTCTCCCCTCCTCTCCTCTTCTCTCCCCTCCTCTTCTCTTCTCTCCCCTCCTCTTCTCTTCTCTCCCCTCCTCTCCTCTCCTCTCCTCTTCTCTCCCCTCCTTTCCTCTCCTCTTCTCTCCCCTCCTCTCCTCTTCTCTCCCCTCCTCTCCTCTTCTCTCCTCTCCTCTCCTCTCTCCCTCCCTCTCTCTCCTCTCTCTCTCTCCCCTCCTCTTCTCTTCTCTCCTTCCCTCTTTTTCTCTCTCTCTCCTCCTTCCTCCCTCCCCTCCTCCTCTCTTTCCTCCTCACCCCCCTCTCCTCTCCCCCCTCTTCCTCTTCCTTCTCTCTCTTCCCTTCTCTTTTTCTTCCTTCCTCCTCTTCCCCTCCTCCCCCTCTCACCTCCCCTCTCCCCCTCACCTCTCCCCCTCCCTCTCCCCTTCCCTCCCCCCTCTCTTTTATCCCCCCCCTCTCTACCCACCTTTTTCTTTTCCCTCTCCTCTCCTTTCCCCTCCCCCTCTCCCCTTCCCCCCTCTCTCCTTTCCCCTCCCTCTCCTCTCTCCCCTCCCTCTCCCTCCTCCCTTTTCCCCGCCCCCTCTCCTCTCCCTCATTTCCCCTCCTCTCTCTTTTAATAAAAATATAAAAATATGAAAAATAAATGATATATAATTAATATAAATTTTAATAAATTATATAATAATATATATATATATATATATAGTAATATATTAAATTTAAAAATTTTACCCATTAAATTGATATAATATTATATATATATAGTATAATTTTATATAAAAATTTTTTATTTTTTAAAAATTCTTTCCCCCTCCTCTCTCCCCTTTTCTCCTTCCTCTCTTCCCCCTCCCCCCTCCCCTTTTCATTTTCCGTCTTTTTCTCAAACTTCCTCCTCTCTCCTTCCTCTCTCCCCTCCCCTCTTTCTCTTTCCCCATTTCCTCTTTTTCTTTTTCTTTCCCCTTTCTTCCCCTTTTCTCTTCCCCTTTCCCCTCCTTTTTCTCCTCCTCTCCTCAACCCCTTTTCCTCTCTCTCTCCCTTTCACTCTCTCTTCCCCTTTTTCTCTCTTTTCCCCTTTTTCTCCCCACCCCTTCTCTCTTTTCTCTCTCTCTCTCCCTCTCCCTCTCCCCCCTCACCCTTCCTCCTCCCCCCTCCCCTCTCTCTCCCCCCTCTCTCCTCTCTCCCCTTTTTCTCTCTCCCCTCTCTCCCCTTCCCCTCCCCTTTTGTCTCCTCCCCCCTCCCCCTTTTTCCCCTTTTTCGTTCTCCAATCTCTCTCTCTCCTCCTCTCTTTTTCTCTTTCCCCCCCCCCCTTTTCCCCCAACTCTTCTTTTTTTTCCCCCTCTCCTCTCCGTTTATTTCTTTTTCTCCCCCTTTCCCCCTTTCTCTTTCACTTTCCCTCTTTCTTCTTCCCTTTTTTCCTCTCCATCCCTCCCTTTCTTTTTTCTCTTTCCCCTTTCTTCCCTTTTTCTTTTTTTCCTTTCGCTCTCTCGTTTTTTCTATCCTCTCTCTCCCCTCTCCCCTCTCCTCCCTTTTTCTCTCCCCTCTCTCCCCTCTTCTCCTCTCCCTTTCCCTCTTTTTCCTCTTCCCCCTCTCTCCTTTCCCCCTCCTCTCCCCTCTCCCTCATCTCCCCCTTCCCCTCCCCTTTTCCCCACCCTCTCCTCTCCCTCACCTCTTTTCTCCGTCCCCCCTCCTCCCCCCCTCTCTCTTTTCCCCCCCTCTCCCCCTCTCTCCTCCTTCCCTTATCCCCCTCCTTTTCTCTCCTCTCCTCTCTATTCTCTCCTTCCTCTCCTCTCCTTCCTCTTCTTCTCTCCTATTCTCTCCTTCTATTCTCTCATCTCCTCTCCACCTCCCTCCCACACCCCCTCCTCTCCACTCCCTCCCTCCCTCTCCCTTCCACCTTCTCTTCCCTTCCTCCCCTCCCTCTCCTCCTCCCTCCCCTCCCTTACCCTCCCTCCCCTCCCCTCCCTGCCCCCCCTCTCTCCCCTCCTCCCTCCTCTCATCCCTCTCCCATCCCCTCCTTCCCCTCCCCACCCTTCCTTCCTCTTCCTTCTCTCCTCTCCTCTCCTCTCTCTCCTATTCTCTCCACTTCCTCTCTCCCTTCTATACTCACTATTCATCTCTTCACTCAAATTCTCTCTATTCTTCACTATCACCTATTCTCTCTATCTCTCCTATTCTCCTATTCTCTCTACTTCTCTCTATTCTCTCTATTCTCTCCTCTCCTCTCCTCTCACCCCCTCCACATTCTCCGTTCCCTTCCTCTCTCTTCTACCCCACCTCCTATCACCCCCCTCCCCACCCCTTCACCCCTCCCCTCCCAACCCCTCCCCTCCCCTCCCTACCAGCTCATCCCACCCCACTATCTAACTCCCTCCCCTCCCCTCCCCTCCCCTCCCCTCCCTTCCCCTCCCCTCCCCTCTTCTCCTCTCCTTCCTCTCCTCTCTCTCCTTTCCTATTCTCCCTCTTTATTCTCTCCTCTCTTATTCTCTCCACTCCTATCTCTCCTCTCCTATTTCTCTATTCTCTCCTATTATCTTCCTATTCTCTCCTATTCTCTCCTATTCTCTCCTATTCTCTCCTCTTCTATTCTCTTCCTCTCCTCTCCTCTCCTCTCTCTCCTCTCTTCTTCTCTCTCTCTCTCCACCCCTCCCCTTCTCCCTTGTCCTCCCTCTCTCTTCTTCCTCTCTTCTTCCTCTTCCTCTCTCCTCTCTCCTCTTTCTTTATTCCTTCTTCTCTTCCTCTTCTCTTCTCTTCTCTACTCTTCTCTTCTCTTCTCTTCCATCTTCTCTCCTCTCCCTCTCCTCTCCCTCTCCTCTCCCTCTCCCTCTCCTGGTCCTCTCCTTCCCTCTCCTTCCCTCTCCCTCTCTCTATATATAATAATATATATATAATATTGATATATATTTTATATGATGGTATTATGTATGTATATATTATTATATATAAATTTATTATATATATATATATATATATATATGATATATATCATCATATTCATATATATATATCTATTATAATATGATATATTGTATATGTAGTATATTAATCATATATATAATATATATATATAAAATATATATATATAGATATAACATATAAATCTCTCTCTCTCTCTCTCTTTCTCTTCTTCTCTCACTCTCTTCTCTCTTCTTCTCTCTTCTCTTTCTCTTTCTCTTTCTCTCTCTCTATCTCTTTCTTTCTCTCTTTCTCTCTCTTCTCTTCTCTCTCTTTCTCTTTCTCTCTTCTTTCTCTCTCTCTCTTTCACTCTCTCTCTTCTTTCTCTTCTTTCTCTCTCTCTCTCCTCACTCTCTCTCTCTCTCTCTCTCTCTTCTCACTATCTCTCTCTCTCTCTCACTCTCATCTAATCTATCTCTCTCTAATCTCTCTCTCTCCTCTCTCTCGTTCTCTCTCTCTCTCTCTCTCTCTCTCTCTGTTCACTCTCTCTTCTCTATCTTCTCCTCGTTCTCTCTTCGTTCTCTCTTCTCGTTCTCTCTCACTTCTCTCTCTTTTATTTTTTTTTTCTCTTTCTCTTTATCTTTCTCATTCCTTACTCTTTCTCTTTCTCTTTCACTTTCTCATTTCTCTTTCTCTTTCTTCATTTTCTTTTTCTTTCTCTCTCTCGTTCTCTATCTCTCTCTCTCTCTCTCTCTCTCTCTCTCTCTCTCACTCTACTCTCTACTCTACTCATCATCACTCTCTCTACTCTCTGATCTCTGTCATCACTCTCTCTCACTCTCTCTTCTCTCACAATAATCAACACTACTCACAACATCACTCACACTACAAACTACTCTTATCAACACAACACTCACTCACACACATAACTCATACTACACACACACATCAAAACTCTCATACTCTACTCACATTTTCACACACTCCATACTACAACTATCACATACTCACTCAACATCTCTCTCACACTCTCACTCTCTCACACTTGATCTCTCCCTCCACTATACACAACACTCCTCTCTCTCTTCTCTCTATCTCTTTCTCACCTCTCCTCTCATTTACCTCTCCTTCCTACCTATACTTCTCTCTCTCCTTCCCTCTTATATTCTTCCCTTTTTTTATTCCCCTCTCCTTTCTCTCCTCTCCTCTCTCTCCTATTCTCTCTTCCTCTCCTACACTCTCTCATCTCCTCTCCTCTCTCACTATTCTTCCTCTCTCACCTCTCCACTCCATCTTCTACCTTCCTGCTTCCTCTCCTCTCTTTCTTTTCTCCTCTCTCTCTATTCTTCTCTCCTCTCCTCTCCTCTCCTCTCTATTCTTCCTCTCCTCTATTCCTCTCTCTCTATCTCTCCTCTTCTCTCCTCTCCTCTCTATTCTCTCCTCTCCTCTCCTCTCTATTCTCTCTTCTCCTCTCCTATTCTCTCATTCCTCACCACTCCTCTCCTCCTCTCCTCTACTCTCTTCCTATCCTCTCCTTCTCTCCTATTCTCTCCTCTCCTCTCTCACCTCTTTCTCTCCTATTCTTTCTCCTTTCCTATTATCTCCTTCTTCCTCTCCTCTCCCTCTCCTCTCCTCTCCCCCTCTCCTCCCTCTCCCTTCTCTTCTCTTCTCTCCTCCCCTCTCCCTCTCTTCCTCTCCTCCTCCTCCCCCTCTCCTCTCCCCCCTCTCCCCCCTTCCTTCCTCCCCTTCTCCCCCTTCCTCCCCCTCCTCTCCTCCTCTCCCTCCCCTTTCCCCCTTTTCTCCCTCTCCCCCCCTTCCTCCTCCCCTCTCTCCCGCTCTCCCCACCCTCCCCTTCTCCTCCCCTCCCTTCTCTTCCCCCTCTCCTCCCCTTCTCTCCCCCCTCTTCTCTTCTCTCCCCCCTTCTCTTTTCCCTCCTCCCTCTCTCCTCTCCCCTCCCTCTTCTCTCCCCCCTTTCCCCTCCTCCTCCCTCCCCTTCCTCTCCCCCCTCTCGTCCTCTCCTTTCTCTCCCCC
Organism: Penaeus chinensis; assembly: GCF_019202785.1. Classification (NCBI taxonomy): domain Eukaryota; kingdom Metazoa; phylum Arthropoda; class Malacostraca; order Decapoda; family Penaeidae; genus Penaeus; species Penaeus chinensis. The sequence continues at coordinate 13,768,699 of NC_061839.1, forward strand.
CCCCCTCCCCTTCTTCTTCCCCCTCCCCCCCCTTCACCCTCCTTCTCTCTTCTCTCTCCTCCCCCCCCCTTCTCCTCCCTCCTCCTTCTTCTCCTTTTCCCCCTCCTTCCTCTTCCCCTCCCCTTTCTTCCTCTCTCTCCCTCCCCCCCTCCCTCTCCCTCTCCCCTCTCCTCCTTCCTCCCCCCCTCCTATCTCCTCTCTTTCTCTTCCTCCCCCTTCCCCCCTCTCTCTTCCTCTCTCCCTCTCCCTCCTCTCCTCCCTTCCCCTTTTTCTTCCTCCCCCTCCCTTTTCCCCCCCCCTTCCCCCCTCCCCCTCCCCCCTCTCCCCCCCCCCCCTAAAAAAAAACCCCCTCTCCCAAAAAAAACCCCCCCCCCCCTCCCCCCCCTTTTTCCCCTCTCTCCCTTCCTTCCCCTCCCTCATCCTTCCCCCTCCTCCCTCCCCCCCTCCCCTTTCCTTTCCCCCCACTCCTCTCCCCTCCTCCCCCTTCCTCCCCCTCCTCCCTCTTTTCCCCCCTCCTCTCCCCCTTTTCTCCCTCCTCTCCTCTTCCTCCTTCCTCTTCTCTCCCCTCCCTCCCCACCCCCCCCTTCTCTTCCTCCCCCCTTCCTCTTCTCCTCTTCCTCCCCTCCCTCTCCCTTCCTCCCCCCCTCCTCTTTCTCCCCTCCTCTCCCCTTTCCCCCCCTCCTCTCTCCTCCCCCCCCCCTCCCTCCTCTCCCTTTTTCTCCTCCCCCCTCTCCCCTCTCTCCCTCCCTCCCTCCCCTTCTCTCCCTCCCCTCTCCCCCTCCCTCCTCTCCTCTTCCTCCCCTCCTTCCTCTTCTCTCCCCTCCTTCCCTTCTCTCCCCTCCTTCCCTCCTCCCTCCCCCTCTCCCCCCTTCCCTCTTCTCCCATCCTCTCCTCTTCTCCCTCTCCTCTCCTCTTTCTCCCTTTCCCCTTCTCTCCCCCTCTCCTCTTCCTCTCTCTCCTCTCCTTTCTCTCCCTCCCCCTCTTCTTCCCCCCCCTTTCCCCTTCCCCCCTCCTCGTTCCCTCTCTCCCCCCTCTTCCTCTTCTTCTCCCTCCCCTTCCTTTTCTTCTTCCGCTCCTCTTCTTTTTTCTCTCCCCTTCCTTTTCTCTCCTCCCCTCTTCACCTCCTCCCTCTCCTCTCCTCTCCCCTCCCACCTTTTCCCCCTCCCCCCTTCCCCCCCTCTCCCTTTTCTCCCTCCTCTCTCTTCTCTCCCCCCTCTTCTCCCCCCTCCCCCTCCTCTCCTCTTCTTCCCCTCCTCCTCCTCTTCTCTCCCCTCCTCCTCCTTCTCTCCCCCCTCTCCTCTTCTCTCCCCTCCCTCCTCTTTTCCCCCCCCCCTCTTCTCTCCCCCCCTCTCCTCTTCTCTCCCCCCCTCTCCTCTTCCTCCCCTAGTCTCTCCTCTCCTCTCCTCTCCTCCCCCTTTCTTCTCCTCTCCTATTCTCGCCTCTCCGATCTCTCCTTCTCACCTATGTCTGCATTTCCTCTCCTCTTTCTCTCATCTCCTCTCCCACCCCTTCCCCTCATCCCTCTCCCCCCCTCCCCTCACTCCTCTCCACCCCCCCCCTCCCCTCTCCCCCCCCTCCCCTCCCCTCACCACACTCCCCTCCCCTCTCCACCCCTCCCCTCCCCTCCCTGACCCTCCCCTTCTCCCTCTCACTATTCCCCTCTCCGACCTCCACCCCACACACCACACCACCCACATCCACACAACCACTCCCACCAAACAACCACCCGACAACCGCACACCAACCAACCCGCACCCCCACACCCCCAATCACGCCCACAACCCCAACTCCCACGCTCCACCAACCCTCTCCAACCTTCTACACCAAAACAACACTTCCCCACAACCCACTCCACCCAACACCACCCCACCAACCCCTCTCGCACCCACCCCCCCCCACCCCTCCCTACTCCCACTCCCCTCCCCACCCCTCCCCTGCCCTCCCCACGACCTCCCCTCCCCTCCCTCGTCCTCCCCTCTCCACTCCTCCCCCCTCCTCCCCTCCCCCCCCCCTCCCATCCCCTCACCTCTCCTCACCTCTCCTCTCCGCACCTCTCCTCTCCTCTCCTCTCCTCTCCTCTCCTCTCCTATCTCTTCTCTACCTCTCTCCTATTTTTCTCCAACCTCCAATTCTCTCCACTCCTCTCCTCTCCTCCCTGTATTCTCTCCAATTCATCTCCTATTCACTCTATTCTCTCCTATTCTCTCCTATTCTCTCCTATGCTCTCCTATCACATCCTCTCCTCTCCTCTCCTCACCGTCTCCACTCTCTCCTCTCCTCACATCTCTTCTTCTCTCCTCTCCACACCACCCCACGCACCCTTCTCCGCTTACCCTCTCCCTCTCCTTCTCTCCTCTCTCCTCTCTCCAATCTCCCATCTCTCTCTCCTCTCTCCTCCTCCTCTCTTCCTCAATCCTACTCTTCCTCTCTCTTCTCTTCTCTTCTCTTCCATCTTCTCTCCCCCTCCCTCTCCCTCCCACCTCCCCTTCCCTTCTCCTCCTCCCTCTCCC
>NC_061839.1:13773708-13793708 GCF_019202785.1 Penaeus chinensis
CCTCTCTTCATCCCCCTCTTCTCCTCTCTCCTTCCACTCTTCCTTTCCTTACTTCCTTCTTCCATCGTCCTTCCTTCCTTCCTTCCTTCCTATCTTCCTTCCTTCCTTCCCTTCCTTCCTTCCCTTCCTTCCTTCCTATCTTCCTTCCTTCCTCCTCCTTCTCCTTCCTTCCTTCCTTACTCTTCCTTCCATTCCTTCTTCTCATCTTCCTTCTTTCTTCCTTCCTTCTTCCTTCCTTCCTTCCTATCTTCCTTCCTTCTTTCTTATCTTCCTTCCTATCTTCCTTCCTTCCTTCCTTCCTATCTTCCTTCCTTCCTTCCTATCTTCCTTCCTTCCTTCCTATCTTCCTTCCCTCCTTCCTATCTTCCTTCCTTCCTTCCTTCCTTCCTATCTTCCTTCCTTCCTTCCTTCCTATCTTCCTTCCTATCTTCCTTCCTATCTTCCTTCCTTCCTTCCTATCTTCCTTCCTTCCTTCCTTCCTTCCTATCTTCCTTCCTTCCTTCCTATCTTCCTTCCTTCCTTCCTATCTTCCTTCCTTCTTCCTTCCTTCCTTCCTATCCTCCTTCCTTCCTTCCTTCCTATCTTCCTTCCTTCCTTCCTTCCTATCTTCCTTCCTTCCTTCCTTCCTATCTTCCTTCCTTCCTTCCTTCCTACCTTCCTTCCTTCCTTCCTACCTTCCTTCCTTCCTTCCTATCTTCCTTCCTTCCTTCCTTCCTATCTTCCTTCCTTCCTTCCTATCTTCCTTCCTTCCTTCTTATCTTCCTTCCTTCCTTCCTTCCTTCCTTCCTTCCTTCCTTCCTATCATCCTTCCTTCCTTCCTTCCTATCTTCCTTCCTTCCCTCCTTCCTATCTTCCTTCCTTCCTTCCTTCCTTCCTATCTTCCTTCCAATCTTCCTTCCTACCTTCCTATCTTCCTTCCTTCCTTCCTTCCTTCCTTCCTATCTTCCTTCCTTCCTTCCTTCCTTCCTTCCTATCTTCCTTCCTTCCTTCCTATCTTCCTTCCTTCCTTCCTATCTTCCTTCTTTCCTTCCTTCCTTCCTTCCTTCCTATCTTACTTCCTTCCTTCCTATTTTACTTCCTTCCTTCCTTCCTATCTTCCTTTCTTCCTTCCTATCTTCCTTCCTTCCTTCCTTCCTTCCTTCCTATCTTCCTTCCTTCCTTCCTGTCTTCCTTCCTTCCTTCCTATCTTCCTTCCTTCCTTCCTTCCTTACTTCCTTCCAATCTTCCTTCCTTCCAATCTTCCTTCCTTCCTTCCAATCTTCCTTCCTTCCTTCCAATCTTCCTTCCTTCCTTCCAATCTTCCTTCCTTCCTTCCAATCTTCCTTCCTTCCAATCTTCCTTCCTTCCTTCCTATCTTCCTTCCTTCCTTTCTTCCTTCCCTCTTATCTTCCTTCCTTCCTTCCTTCCTATCTTCCTTCCTTCCTATCTTCCTTCCTTCCTATCTTCCTTCCTATCTTCCTTCCTTCCTTCCTATCTCCCTTCCTTCCTATCTTCATTTCTTCCTTTCTTCCTTCCTTTCTATCTTCCTTCCTTCCTTCTTTCCTTCCTTCCTTCCTATCTTCCTTCCTTCCTTCCTATCTTCCTTCCTTCCTATCTTCCATCCTTCCTTCCTATCTTCCTTCCTTCCTTCCTTCCTATCTTCCTTCCTTCCTATCTTTCTTCCTATCTTCCTTCCTTCCTTCCTTCCTGTCTTCCTTCCTATCTTCCTTCCTTCCTTCCTATCTTTCTTCCTATCTTCCTTCCTTCCTATCTTTCTTCCTTCCTTCCTTCCTATCTTCCTTCCTTCCTTCCTATCTTTCTTCCTATCTTTTATTCCTATCTTCCTTCCTTCCTTTCTATCTTCCTTCCTTCCTTCCTATCTTACTTCCTTCCTTCCTTCCTTCCTATCTTCCTTCCTATCTTCCTTCCTTCCTTCCTATCTTCCTTCCTATCTTCCTTCCTATCTTCCTTCCTTCCTTCCTTCCTATCTTCCTTCCTTCCTTCCTATCTTCCTTCCTTCCTTCCTTCCTATCTTCCTTCCTATCTTCCTTCCTTCCTATCTTCCTTCCTTCCTATCTTCCTTCCTTCCTATCTTCCTTCCTTCCTATCTTCCTTCCTTCCTATCTTCCTTCCTTCCTATCTTCCTTCCTTCCTTCCTTCCTTCCTTCCTTCCTTCCTTCCTTCCTTTCCTATTATTTTTTTTTCTTCTCTTTTTCTTTTTTTCCTCCTCTTTTTCTCCTTCTCATACTTCTCATGTTTATCCTTTTACTTCACCTTTTTTCCTTCTCATTGTTACTTGAGACATTGTTTCTTTCTCCTTCTTCTCTTCCTCTTCCTCATCCTCTTCCTCTTCCTCTTCCTCTTCCTCTTCCTCTTCCTCTTCCTCATCCTCTTCCTCTTCCTCTTCCTCTTCCTCCTCCTCTTCCTCTTCCTCTTCCTCTTCCTCTTCCTCTTCCTCTTCCTTGTCCTCTTCCTCTTCCTCTTCCTCTTCCTCTTCCTCTTCCTCTTCCTCCTCCTCTTCCTCTTCCTCTTCCTGCTTCTTCTTCTACTTCTTCAATAATGTTTTAATTAATTTTTCTCTTCCTTTTAAACTAAAATCTCATACAACAGATTGGTTAACTGATTTACTGGTCTTCTGCCTGCAGGTGAAAAGGAACAGTGTAATAGACTATTTGTGCCTGTAACTCTGCACAAAAAGGGGCTGATGAAGGTCAGCGGGACACTCAGTGGCAAGAAGGTTGATTACCAGAAGCACATATTATTTGCTACTGGCATCAGGAAGACTTTTATACAGACTGATAAATACCTGTATAAACCGGGTCAAACTGTGCAGTTTAGGATTCTCACAGTGACAGGACCCTTCTTAAAAATATCAAAAGAAAGTGTAAGTGATATTTTTAAAATTTTATTTACTTATGTTGTCATTTAAAGAGGACAAATTATCAAGAATATTTTAAGATATTTCAAATAGTAGCTGACAAGATATATGCTTATTGTAATAATAGGATTAAGCCATGTTTAGAATTAATAATCATTTTGTGTTATTGAAAAGTTTCACAGCTAGATACGATACAAGAAAAACATTAACTAGTTAACAATCTACTTATTTATATGCAATTTGCAATATATTTCTCTTGCAGTATCCTCTGATATGGGTAGAGACACCATCGTCAAGCCGCATTGCCCAGTGGACCAATGTGGAGAATTCGGTTGGACTTATACATCACTCATTCAAACTTGCAGATGAACCTGAACAGGTAATAAAAAGAGGTCTTTGCTGATTGATATGTCCTAAAAATTAACATTTCAAATTTAACCTTTTTTTCCACTTAGACTTTTGTTTATAGGGAAAGCAATGCTTAACCCATTGCTGGTGGTTAATCATACAGTCTCCCACTTGTGAAAACATCAATGCATAAAGACAGTAAAGAAAAAAACACAGTTGACATGGCTTGTATTCTTGCTGTTGCAGCAACAGTAGGTTAATTCATATGGAACCAGTTTCAGTAAAGCTATGCATGTCAGTTTAATTTTTTTAGAATTTTATATTAATGAAGGGGTCAGTATAATTTTTTTTTTTGATGCTTCCATTATTTACTGGGTGCTTACGTGTGAAGTCTGGATCCGACTTTAAATTTTAGGATTTTATTTTCCTTATTTCTCATTTTTAAAGGTATGATGCTATTTTGTGCAGTGATACATGAAATAAAGTTGTGCAAATCATGAGCAATATATAAATGGTGTCATTAATGATTGCCAGATAAATTATGAATGATAAAGAATTTTAAATTGTGTGTTTTTTTCAGGGGACATACAGGATTAAGGTCCTGGCAGAAGAAGGTGGTTCATCTACAGCTAAGGAATTCAAAGTGGAAGAATACGTCCTTCCACGTTTTGAAGTCACTGTGGTGCCACCCAAATATATATTGGGTACAGACACTGAATTTACTTTCACTGTATGTGCCAAGTAAGTATGACAGATGATAATGGGGTGCTTCAAGAAAATACATTACTGAGATTAGATATTGTAATGCACAGTTTGATGAAAGCATATGATTTTTATTTAAAATATGAGTATATTTATTTCAGATACACTTTTGGACAGCCAGTCAAAGGCAATGTGACTTTGGTGGTTGAGAATGGTGGATGGGGAAGAAGTAAAAGAAAGCATACTGTTACCAATAAGGTAAGTTGAAAAAGGTGTTATTTTATAAAGTCAATAAAAAGATACCATACTGTAGACAAACTACTAAAAACCACAATGAGTAATTCTTTTTGTATATATATGTCTTACTTAATAACTGAACTACTTAATAACTGAACTACTTAATAACTGAACACTGAATTAATGTCTGTTTTCCACATCCAGATATCAGGCTGCAAAGAAATAAAAGTGCTAAGTGATGATATTTCGGATAGTGAATATTATGCAAACAGTTTAAGTCTAACAGCAACTGTAATTGAAGATGGAACAGATGAACAATTCAGAGGTGAAGCAGTAGCTGCTATTCAACGCACAGCTCTGGAATTTTTGTATATTGGCAAGGAAGAGTACATTAAACCAAATCTGCCTTTCACTGGAAAGGTATGGTGATCAGTTGATTATGTATTATTCAAGGTTATTCACTTTCATTTTGAGAGTTATTGTGGTTAAAAAAAAACAAAAAAACACTACATTCCAGTTTAATTGTGAATGTAATACACAAGTTTTGTTAGTTTCAATTTAATTTTTTGACAATTTAGCTCTTTATTTTATCCCTTTGTGCACATTACAAGTGCATTTGCAGTATATGACATAGTTCTTGAATATGTAATGTCTCATTTCTAGGTAAAAGCTGTGTTTCCAGATAAATCACCAGCTGCAAATGAACTTATGCAAGTGTGTATTAGTGGAGAATGCAGAAACATGAGTACTTCAGCTGAAGGCATTCTGGACTTTGTTATCCCAAAATATTTAAGTTCCACTGTTTTGGTAAGGAAATAGTGTTTCATTTATGTAGTTTGGGGATGGAATAAGTATTAACCCAATGCCTTATGTGCATGCCATCCTCGGAAGTTCTGAATGCAGTCTTGTCCTGCTGGTCCTGGATGAGCAAGATAAGGATTTCCATATGCAGCATAAGCAGAGACATTTCACAAAAAAGTACTACAGTTAAGTAGTTACTGAATAGTGAATTTTCTCTTTTATGCAGATATCTGTTCTACGTTAAATTTAGTCTTAAGGTATAGCTGCATGAAATACCTCCTTAAGGAGAGATGAGGGACTTTACTGGTCATATAATCCTTTGTACATGGGTACTTGGTAAATTTGGTGGGCAGAAATGCGCTCCTCAAGTGTTCAGCTACTGAGGGGTCAATTAGTAGGCCTTACGTAACCTCATTAGATTTTTTATTCTTTGATTTCATACTGTTAATTTTGTTACTATTAAAATTAACATTATGGTTATCATAACTGTTAGGGAAACACTATTCCAAAAGTCAAGGAAAGGAATAAACAGGTAAGGTATGTATGACCAACACTTGACTCCTTTGTGACACAATTAATAAACTAAAATCACAGTGGACATGACATACATGTCATGCCATCCTGTCACAAAAGGCTAAAATTCATAATGACAAGTATTTAATACATCTGGAAAGGCACATGGACTATTGATAAAAGATTGATATCAAAGAATCAACTTTATAAGGTAAGTGAATTACATTTTGAGGAACTTTTGACTTGATATGAAGAAACATCATCAGAATTATGTTAAAAAAGATATATATATAATACAATTAATTAATAACATTCCAGATAACATCAATCAATTATCCAAGAGTCAAAGATTCATCATCAAGGTGGCTTTCAAAAATGTATGCTTCAGAATATCATCATCGCTTGAAAAAATATTATTCTCCTTCAAATTCATCTTTGGTGATTCTTGTTCCTGGAAATCGTCTGTATTGTAAAGTGTCTGGCCATGATCATGATATACCAGTCCTTTTTGCTGCTGTGAATCAGACAAGGGCTACATTTACTGTTCAGGTATGTTGTTTTTTTGTATGTTACATTTTGATGAATTTTTCTTATGATAAGAATTTATTTTAAAAATTACATACAGGTGATACTTGCATTTACCAATGATGTGCCATAAGACAAAATTTTCGTATACATCGTGTAATCCTCCACTGGTATTCCATAGGTTGTATCACGAGGTCAGATCCAGTATTCGAGTTCAGCAGAGTACGAGCTATCATCTGGTAACTTACCAATTAATGAAGACCATCTAGTAGAACCCTTGCCACCTCCCCCCAAACATACAGTTACTGGAGTTATTAACATTCCAATAAAGTTACCTAACACAGCCTCACCCTCAGCCAAGGTTTGTATGTAATGATGATTGTAAAAGTATGTATATATGTCATTATATAGATAAATTTTCATATTTCTTCTATTATTTCTCCATATGTATCATTTTGCCATTAATGTATATTCATTGTGATTAGTTCCTCTTTAATGATATGACCTTTTTATATCATTCTTTATTATCTCATTAGAAATGGGATCATATTTTTATTTCCAATTATAATGAGTATTGATATGCAAATGTCTTCCATAACAAAAAACTTCCAAGTTCAGGACACCATGTTGCGTGAAACAAATAGGAAGCAGTTCTTGTTTAATGTTAAAGTTTAGTCTTAGATATATTATGGGATATTTTAAAGAAAAAAGTCAAATGGTTTAGATCATTGTCATAGAACATATTTGAATTTTGATTTTTTTATATATAGAGGTTAAACTAGGAAAACTTATGAGGAATATTTTGGAATATTTGGTTTTATCATTATGAATTGTTATAGTTTATTTGTTTGAAGTATTTTGAGAAAAAAAGTGTTAGCTGGTTTAGCTTTAATCTTATTTTATCTCTGTAATTTACTTGTTTGTCTGGATTTCTTTTCATGCTGATACAAGCTTTTTAGTTTAATCTTGATAAATGCAGAATCTGTTCCATAGCTTAGACCTGTATGTTATAAAAATATTAGTTATCTGAATACTTTAAATTTCTCTTTAAATTACATAACTAAAAGCAAACTTCTAGAATCACACATTTGTCTCACCTTTTTGTTGCATTGACTGGTTGAATTTATTGTTTATGTTGAGATATTAGTTTCTCACTTTTACAAGAATTTATTACTTTGATTATTATTTTCATCTATTATCTAGTCTGAAATTATTTAATGTTCTACAGGCATCAAAGTCTATATCACTGTTTTATGTGATAACTTTGTGTTGCACATTCAAATCAGATAAGAAAACCTCTTTTTTCCAGGTTATTGTATGGTACACACGTCCAGATGGTGAAGTTGTTTCAGACACTCAGATCTTTGACATAGAAAAATGTTTGGATAATGATGTGAATCTTGTATGGTCAGCTGCCAGAGTGCAGCCAGGAGAGCAGGCAACTTTAGATCTGTCGGCTGCACCACAGTCTATTTGCAGCTTAGGTAAGAGAAGTTATAATGAGTTTTGAGCATAAGTTTTACTCTCAAATGATTGATCCACCTATTATATGATTTTTCATGCTTTAGAATATTTAATCTTTTATATCCTAGAAAACTAGGAGCAACAGAGTTGGAGTTTTTACCTAACATTCAACTGCATTTCAATGCTTCAGTTGCTCTTCATAATTGTGTCAATCAAGTTTACCAGTTAATTACATAAATACAGAATTAATACAGAAATCTACATATTAGTGGTCCCGATATGAAGGATAAATGATAAAATAGTAGCTTGTATTCAATAACGTGGCTGCTTGTGGTTCTGTTTTGTGAAAAGTATTTATACAAGGATGGGTCCACAAGTGCTTAACCACCAAGGAGTAATTAGTAGACCTCCCCTAATTTTCCCTTTCCTTGAGTTTTGGGAAAATATTTTTCTTTTGCATGCTTTTGATATTGATGCTGTTATTGACATCATGAGGGCATAAGAGGTACCACGGAAAATGCGGGGTAAATTATGAATAATATACATATAATCAGTCACTATATTGTTCAATGCAGGGGGATATGTCCCCTGCAACACCCTCTTAGTGGGCTATTTCCTCCCAACCCCCACAATGGAAGATAAAGAATTCTCTAAAATGCAGGAGTGTCCGATTCCAATTCTGTCCTACCATACATATATGGTAGATTCTGTGTTGTCCAGGGTGGGAATTGAGGGGCAGCAGCCTCCTATGGGGGGCTTGCACAGGGCACAGCCCCTGCATTTGACTGTATATTGACCAGGTACCATTCTTGCCCTGCTCTGCTATCAGGGCCAAGATTGTGAGTATTGTGGGTTTTTTTGTGGCATATTTTCTATACATTTGTAGAGGGAGAGAGGAATCTGTTGATACCAATATTGTCATGTTGGCCATGCAAAGGTATTCTGAATATTTGCCTCATAATGTTCATATTAATAGTAACCATATCAATATTAGGGACATTAGAAAAAAAAATATTTTCCTGAAAATTCAAGGAAAAGGGAAATCAGGTCAAGTAAGCTTATTGAACCCAAATATGGAATTTACTTTTTCCCTGAAGTAATTGATGGCTGTTTATAGTATGGAACACTTTGTTATCATAAATAAAAGAGTGGAATGTTTGATATGAATCTAGTGATTATAACAATATTAAGTATATTATACAAATAATTATGTATGTGGCTATATCTGAAATTGTATACTAAACGTGATGACATTATTAGCTCTGTCCCTTTTTTGCCTTGGTAACATATGTAATTTCTTTATGGTAGATCATGTGTTTCTTCTGTGTATTTTCTTTTAAAATAGCTCAATAAAGACTGGTAGAAAAATAATCAGAAAACAAACAAACAGAATAAAAGAAATCTTCAAATTTGCAATCAATGAAGGTGAAGAATTTGCCAAATAGGATTTTCATTAAGATGATTGATTGTCCTTTGGATGACTGAGTGCTTTTGGAACCATCTCTGTTGAAACAAAATTCACAAAACAACAGGATCTGACAGGACAAGATCTGCCCATTCTAAACCCATACTCTTCAGGGTTTAGAATGTTTTCTTGTTGTAGGTACTGAACTTTTTTTTTTTTTTTTTTTTTTTTTTTTTACTAATCTTTCAGATGATTTCATTATGTGAGATGTTAGAGTTACTGGTCTGTAATATTTTGTCTAACTTTCATCTCCTCCTTTGTAAGTAGGAATTATATTTCCCTCCTTCAGTGGGCTTGGGATCACAAGTCTTTTGCTATAGTTTTTCATAAAAAAATTGTTTTTAAAGAGATTTCATCAGGTCCATCTGCTGATTTTGTTGCAATCTGTTTCATTGAAAGTTAACAAAGACTTTGTGTTTCATTATGATCAGCTCTGAAATTTTGATCAGGGTTTATAATCATTGCCTCTGTTTGTTTACTCTTTAAGTTCAGTGCCATTGTCTGTCAATAGTGATGGACCGCTGCTCTCCAGCTCCAATATTTTTTAGGTTTTCTTTAAGTTGATTTACCAAACTTCTATTTTTGTTTCTTCGAAGCTTCAGTTAGGTGGATATGAAAATAACTTATAATTTCTCAATTTTCTTGAGCTCTTGTGCTTTTCCCTATTAGTTTCCATTTTTGTTTAGCTCTAGTTGGCTGTGGTCTCAAAATTTCTTTTAGATATTTACCTTCTTTAAAAGCACTTTCCATCTAGTTGTAAACTAGTTGTAATATGTATGTTTTCTTATCAGCTTTTTCTTCAACATTGTATATGAATAGTCTTTTTCCTTTACACATTCTTCTATTTTTGTGTATTTTAATTTCCGTTTCCAGGCATGATTAACAATTTACAAGTCAGCCTCATAATCTGTTGTTAATTGCTCTCTGTCTAAGCTATTCATTTACTTTTCTTTATTTTGCTTGAATATTTCAAAAGTTTCCCATTTTCTTTTTGTTTTAGCTTACCTGCCTGGCTCTTGTGCTTTTCTTGTTGATTTGTTACTTTCTCTTTAAGATTGCTTGCATCTTGCTATGCACTGTTTTTATCCTGCCTTTTTGTTTTTTTGATATCCTGTTTCTTTTCACATATTTTATTTTTTCAGCAACTTACTTATATCTTAAAATCTTTCATCATTTTTCAAAGTTTTCTTTCTTTTCTGTGGATCTTATGATCACTCACTGGATCCATTTTTTCATATCTTACAGATTATTGTTTTTTCGGTCACTTGTAGCCTTTTAATGGCTCTTTTTTTTACTTCTACTAAGTTCTATGAAAATGGCTTCTAATATTTCATCACAACTTTGATTTTTTTCTTGGTAATTTCAAGACTATCAGTTTACTACAATGCAGTCCTCTCTCTACCAGCTAATCTTGCTGAGGTCTTATTTGATCATTTACTCTTAATTCTTTAACTTTTGAAACATTGAGCATAAGACACCTTTTCTATTAATAAAGTATACATTTTTACATTTTTGACACTTTTTCTATTGCAATTTTGATTTACAGTCTGCTTTATTGCAATATGTGTTTTAAACATTTTCCAGTTTTAAACTTCTTACACATCTTGATCTAAACCTTTAGTATGACCCTTAGAGTTTATATAAGGTAAATATTTATATTCATATAAGATAATGTAAAATATTTCCCTAAGTCAAGGAAAAGGGTAAACAATCAATAAAGTAAACTCACAGTGGACATGGAATGTTCATACATGCCATGCCCACTGTGAGTTTACTTAACTAATTGTTTTTATACATAGATGGCTACACTTGTACTAAGGCACCAATGAGCCAGTTACGAGTACTGCCTGTCTCGCCTGTTTACCCTTTTCCTTGATTTACAAAAATATTTTATGTTATCTTATTTTGCTGTTGCTAATGTTTATAACATTATAGTAATTATACTGGTTATAATAAAAATACCACCATTGATATTCATAGCACTTGTTAAAAATGTTTTTCTTGCCAATGCAAGGAAATGTGAAATTAGGTAAGGTCACAAGCACTACTAATTGACTCCTTTGTGGCTAAGCACTAGCAGAGTCATCTATGTGCAGAAACATTTCACAAAAATATAAAAAATGAGCACAGCATTTTCCTCACTTTTTATTAATTTTTCCCAGCAACAATTGGTTAAGGGATCGAAAAAAAATTATTTAAAGATATACACTATTCATAAACACAGCTTGCAAATAAATGAAAATATGGAAAATGTAATAATTTCCATGGCAAGTTAATATATTTGCTCCTTTGCCCAGGGGGCCTTAGTGAGTGAATAAAACATTGGCAGGTGGTGTTTAATACCTTTCCCATGAGAGTTACCTTTATTTCACAGAGACTATTGTGGATAATTCTGTAGATGGATAGGGATTCACAACCGGCATTAGCTAAATTTTGTACCTATTCTAAAGCTTCCCCCATAACCCATTGGATCTGGTTGCTTCACGGCAATCACAAGGCCCAAAATACAGGCACGTGTTATGCGAGTGGCTGCTCTGACGGGTGTGGGGCTTATAGGCCAGGTGCACGTGAACACTTGTGTGTGGTGTAAAGACTCTATGCCTCTCCTTTTCAATGTTATTTTTTTCTTTGTATGCATAAGCATTTTTAGCTTTTTTGCCATTTTCCCATGTCCATATTTGTAATTTGATTTGCTTTATCAGATGGTAATAGACTGTTTTCCTTGCACGACTCCATATCATATCTCACTACTCCATATCTCAGTGCAAAAATGATAACAATAAGTAACATTGTGTAGTCTGTTTCATTTATTATTTTTTTCATTTTATTAAATTTTCTGTAATACAACTTGTGCCACTAGTCATGGCAACCAGGAATAGGATGCTGAGCATGGAATAGTAGCCTTCCTGGAGATGGCACTTCCAGTCATGGCAACTACTACATTCCGCACTTGTTTATCAATGGAAATAATACAAAAGTCCCTTCCTAAATGCTAAAAATGTCTCATCATCCTCCAAGAGGTTTGTGCACTTGTGAGGAGTCTTCCCTGTCACCCCGGTCTTCAGCCAAAATGCTCACGATGACAAGTTCGCGTCACCTTGGCCCACAGCCAAATTATCCCATGACAACATGGTCACTTCACCCACTCCTTCAGCCAAATTTTTTCATGATGTGATGGTCAAGTCAACCAGATCACAGGGGTTAAATGATCTTATTGTTTAATATTGATAAGTATTAGCATCATGGTAATACTCTTCAGTATTTTGTCATAATGGATACATGTACAGTTAAAGAAAACAAAAGTTACTAATGTTTGTGATTTGATGTCTACTTTTAGGTGTAGTTGACAAAAGTGTTGAATTACTGTCATCTGAGAATGATCAGCTAACACTTGAAAATGTATTTGATATTGTGGAGAATTCCATGGTCAAGGATTGGGAGCTAAGCCAGGCAGATGACTATAAGTACTGCAAAACAAAGTTTAATGAGGATGACGACAGGAGTAAGTATTCATTAACTTTTTATACCAATATGGAAAAGTTATGATATAAAATCTTGTGTTACAAAAATCCAACATGAAATCTATTGCAAAGATTTATGTACAACATTTTTTTTTTTCAGTACCCGCATTCTATATGTACCCAATGTATTACTCTGACTACGTTGATGCTCTCAAAATGTTTGATGTAAGTAAGCTCCTGTTGCATACATTAAATATTTATGAATATATATATGTATATATATATTTATATGTGTATATATGTGTATGTATATATGTATATATATATATACACACACACATGTACACATATATAAACGTGTGTGTGTGTGTGTGTGTGTGTGTGTGTGTGTGTGTGTGTGTGTGTGTGTGTGTGTGTGTGTGTGTGTGTGTGTGTGTGTGTGTGTGTTTATATATATGTATAATATGTATATATATATGATATATATCTTTTTTTTCTTTTATAGAGTTTTAGACTTTCTTGTGTCTATATTCCCTGGATCTTGTTTCTTTGGATCTTCTCTCTGTTGTTTAAAGGTTTCCTTCTGTTATTAATTTGGTCTCTGTTTCATATAATGTTGATTATTATGTAAGTAAGCTCCTGTTGCGTACATTAAGTATTTATGAATATATATATGTATATTTATATATTTATATGTGTATATATGTGTATGTATATATGTATATATATACACACACATGTACACATATATAAACGTGTGTGTGTGTGTGTGTGTGTGTGTGTGTGTGTGTGTGTGTGTGTGTGTGTGTGTGTGTGTGTGTGTGTGTGTGTGTGTGTGTGTTTGTGTGTGTGTGTGTGTTTGTGTGTGTGTGTGTGTTTGTGTGTGTGTGTTTGTGTGTGTGTGTTTGTGTGTGTGTGTTTGTGTGTGTGTGTTTGTGTGTGTGTTTGTGTGTGTGTTTGTGTGTGTGCGTTTGTGTGTGTGTTTGTGTGTGTGTTTGTGTGTGTGTGTGTGTGTGTGTGTGTGTGTGTGTGTGTGTGTGTGTGTGTGTGTGTGTGTGTGTGTGTGTGTGTGTGTGTGTGTTTATATATATGTATAATATGTATATATATGATATATATCTTCTTTTTCTTTTATAGGGTTTTAGACTTCTTGTGTCTATATTCCCTGGATCTTGTTTCTTTGGATCTTCTCTCTGTTGTTTAAAGGTTTCCTTCTGTTATAAATTTGGCCTCTGTTTCATATAATGTTGATTATTCTTGTTCTTTGTAAGAAGATTTTCATGTGTCTCAGTATGTAGTACTTCTTTGCAGGAGGTTGGCTTTCCCTCGTTATGAGTAGAGAGATACTTGTATTGGTTATTTTTATCTTTTTTAGTGCCTCTAGTAATTTGGTTCTTTCAGAGTGAAATCTTGGGCATTGTAATGTTAAGTGCTCTATTGTTTCTTCTAGATGTTGGCAACATCTGCAGTTTGGTTCAGTTTCTAAATTTAATCTGTGTAGGTGTTTTTTCAGTCTTGTATGTTTAGTTAGTATTCTTGTAAGACATACGTCTAATTTTCTGTTTTCTGATCTGGACCATGGTTGTGGGGTGTTATCCTTGAGTTAATAGGTTTTTGTGATAAGGTTTTTTTGTAGCTGTTCTTCCCTTTGTCTTTTGATTTTATCTTTTATGTCTTTTATTATAATTTTAGTATCTTGGAAGATGGTTATGGAATTTTCTAATTCATGAGCTTTCTTTGCTGCAAGATCTACTATTTATTTTCCAGTTATGCTTTTATGTGCTGGATCTATTGTATTGTGATATTTTTGTTTTGTTTTGTTAAAGTGTAAATTAGTTTTTGTGTTTCATATGTGATTTGTTCATAGTTTTTGGGTTTGTGATTTTTTAGTGTTAATATTGCTGACAGTGAATCTGTGAAGATTACTGTTTGTTAGTTTGTTATGCTTTATATAATTTAACTCGTGTTTTATTGCATATAATTCTGCTTCTATGATTTGAGTGTTTTTTGGTAATTTCTGCGTTAGTTTATTTACTATATAAATTGCTGCTGATGGATTTTGGTTCTTTTATTTTTTTATCCATCTGTGAATATTTTATGATGGTTTTCATATTCTGTGTTTATCAACATTTGGAACTGCATCTTAATTATTTCATGAGATAAAGTCTTTTTTGAAGCTGTGCATAAACTTTATTACTAGTTTATGTGAAAGGTCATACCATGGTGGTATTAGGGTTATATTTTGAGTTTCATTTATATTTATGTTGATTTTACGTTCTTTGCAAGTTTCAATGACTTTGTGGATTATCCAATAATTTTACTAGCTGTATGCAAGCTAATTCATTTGCTCTGTCGCTTATTGAAGGTTTGTTTGTTAGTGCTTGGAGTGATATTATTGGGGTAGATTTGAAGCATCCTGTTGATATTCTCAGAGCTGTGTTTTGTATCGTTTCTAATTTTTTAAATTCCGTTTTTTTTTTTTTTGCTATTCCATATATTTCCAGGCCATATTCTATTTTTGGTTTTACAAAGATGTTATAGAATTTTATTAGGGCTTCTCTTTTTGCTCCCCAGTTATATGAGGATATATTTTTCATTATATTTATTCTGTTAATAGCTTTTACTTTGATGTTTTCTCTGTGTTTTGTCCATTTTAGTTTTGGCAAGTCAAATTTTAAACCCAGGATATCTTGACTATCTCTAAATTCTAGTTCTACATTATCTCTTTTGATTTTTGGTAGCTGTACGTTTGTTAGTGAAGTATAACAGTTTGCTTTTTGTTAAATTTATTTTTAGATCCCAGGTGTCTGTCCATTCTTTTACTTGCTCCAAACCTTTTTCCATATTGTTTATGGCTTCGTTTAGATGTTTACTTGTGGTTATTACAGTTTTATCGTCTGTGTATATTATTTTTTTTTAGTTCTTCTGTCAATATTATATAATTTATCATGATGTTAAAGTGTTGGGATTAACGAGGATCCTTGTGGAACACAACTTGATTATTGTTCCTTTGTCTGAATTTTGGTTTCCTATTTTTATTTGGAATGTTCTTTCTTTTAAAAAATTATGTATCCATTTTAGTAAGTTTCCTTTTATTCCAAGGATGGGTGTTTTTGTTATTAGTTCTTCATGATTTACTGAGTCGAATGCTTTTTCCAGATCTATACAAGCCACTAGAGCATATTCTTTATCTTTGATTACATTAGTTATGTTTGTTTCTATTGTTTTTAATGCATCTATTGTCGTGTGATTTGGTCTACATCCTGTGATGTCTATGTTTAGTTTACTATTTATTTCTTGCCACCAATTTAATCTTTTATTTACTATGTTTTCAAATATTTTCCCAAGGAAATTTATTCGGCTAATGAATCTGTATGACTTTGATTCCGTTGGATTTTTTCCTGATTTTTAATAGGATTTATAATTACAATTTTAGCATCTTGTGGGTATTCTCATTTGGTCCAATAAGAATTTATTTGTTTTATTATTATTTCTATTATTATTTCTAAAATTCATGTGCTTTGTAATTTTTTGTATTCTTTATCGCTTTTTTTTTTTTGATCTTATCATTTATTTCTCAAATACTAGGGTTATTTAGCAGTTTTTCTCTTTTGTTATTTGTTAACATTATTTTTCTATTTTCATTTGCCACATTTTTTCACAGCATGATGGTCATGTCACCTAGGTCCAATGGGTTAAAAGAAATCATTAAAAGGAAAACAATTTGCAAAAAGAATAATCCCCCCCCCCACAAAAAAAAAAAAAGTTATATGTTCTATTGGCCTGTAGAGGGTCTGAGTTGCATTAACTGCTGTTACTCAATCCCAAAGTTGCCTCAATAAATCATTCATGCTTTAGTGGTTAAGTAGTTGTAGAGACATCTATGTGTAAACACCATTAACCCATTGCCGACGGGTACGACGGGTAGACACGTGCTATGCCCACTGTTAGTACTTGTGTGATTGTTTTTACACATAGATGGCTATACTTGTACTAAGTCACCAATGAGCCAGTTACGAGTACTGCCCGTCTCGCCCGTTCACCCTCTTCTTTGATTTACAAAATATTTTACGTTATCTCAGTTTGCTGTTACTAATATCAAAAATCATTATAATAATTATAAAGTTTATGATAAAAATAACACCATCGATATTCATAGCCCCAGTAAAAATTACGTTTTTCCCGCCAATTCAAATCAGGTATGGTCCCAAGGTCTACTAATTGACTCCTTTGTGGCTAAGCACTAGCAGAGCCATCTATGGGCAGACATTTCACAAAAAAATATAGAAAATAGGCACAGTATTTTCCCCGGCGGCATTGGGTTAATAAACTAAACACACAGTGGATATTATATGTTTCTGGTAACATTGGGTCAAAGTATCTTTGGTGTCTTATTTTTGTTGAGGCTATAGTCTTTTTTAATGGTAGTTTTATCCATTAGTGAGTTCAGTGTTTTACATTGTTGTATGTGATTTACCTTTTATGATTTAAGATATTTTTCACAAAATATAGTATAGTATTGTTATTGTTATACCTTTCTGCTCACAGTGCAAAAATTAAGTTGTTTTATTCCATTTGCAGAAATCAGGATTGCAAGTCTTGACAGACTTGATTACAGAGACGCGACCTTGTGAAAGGGACAGTAAGTGTGACATTTGTTTTTAAGCTTTTATATAGGTTAGTATACCTCATGTTAGATACATAGGATTTTTAAAAGATTAATTTTTACTTAATATTCTTTTGTTATTGGAAAAAGGACTCAAAAACATTTTTCTATATCGTTTATTTATATGATATATCATGAAAAGTATGTGCTCTTTTCCAATAATTTAAATTTTTCCCCCGTTATTTCACCTTGAATAGTTAAAAGAATTTCATGGATCATTTTTTTGTTCATTTCTTGATTTTATTTTTTTTATAGGTATTGCATCATGGATCCACATCCATAGTCAAAATCTTCCATAAATAGTAAACATACATAATTTACCATTATTCAGTATGTGCAGATGTACAGTGCAAACCATTAAAAGATTTGTCTTTGGTTAGTGAGTCATTGGAGTTATTTTTACATTTAGTTCTTCTACAAACTTCATGATGCTAATTGGTGTGCAAGTGATGTGTTAATGATAGTAGCACAAGGTAGTATACATGGAAACTTTGCAGGTCATTATTAATGCAAATAAAGTATATAAATCCTAAAGGAATTAAATCTTGCCTAAGAATGAAAATCGTTTGAAATATGTCCACTGAGAATGAAAAATCTCTTTTGTAAGATACATACCAAATTCAAATTGCCACTATCAACTTTCACATAGATATGAGAAGGGTTTCCCTGGTGAAAGAAATGTTTATGAGTAACCTCATTGGATTTTTATATGCTGGAGGAGGGTTAGATACTTTTTATTTTTATAATTTTTAAGATTTATGATGGGAATAGAGGATATCAGTTAATAGTAAGGGTTATTATAATATTCTAAATACTTTAGCTTAGGACATGCTACAAAGTAAGTATTTTAACTGATTGCATATTTCCATTACTTTGATGTTCGCAAATAGATTGCAACACATAATGGATTCAGTATGTTATTAGATTTGATAAAATGCCAGATGTGGCTGATGAACTCTTGTAATGAATGATGCGAATAAAGGATATCAGCTAAAAGCTAAATGCTACAAATTAAGTATTTTAACTGATTGCGTATTTCCATTATTTTGATTTTTACCAATAAATTGCAACACATAATGAATTAAGTATTTCATTAGGTTTAATAAAATGTTAGATGTGATTGATAAACTGATAGTTATGTGAACTGATTATAAGGCATAGAAGTTCATAGTTAAGCATGGTAGTGAGCACAATTTAGCTGTAAACATTGCCATAGAAGATGCAGCACTTTGAATGTATTTCAGATCAGACAGGGAAACATAGATGATATTTTCTAATAAAATTCAATGACTCCTCAGTGACAGTGAATGATTAAGAGAAAAATAGATAGATATTCAGGATTATTAGTCAGATTCCAGTAGTGTACATCATTACCCAGAAGGTAGAAAATACAAGAAATTGATAGATCAACCAATACAAAAAAACTTTCCAATTATTAAACATTTAATAACAGCCAATCAAATGTCACAATTCAACCAGCTAATCAAAACATTTGCTTCATATTACTTAACACACTTGAGCTGGGATGGCAAATATGCATGTCATGTTCTTGTTTTTTGTTTATTGATTGTGATATAATTTTATTGATTTGCTCTCCAAATGCTGAATCACCAAGGAGTCAGTTACTATTTGCCCTTTTAGTTGATGTTTGGAAAGGTTCTTAATTTCTAAATGCTGCTATTTTTAAAAAAAATAACATAATAACAATCATAATGGCAAGATTGATAATAACATAATTATTGATAGCATTAGAAAAGAAAACATTCTTAAGGACTTGAGGAAAGGTTTATCTATGTGGATCAAATGCCTTGAGCATTCAAAGCCATCCAGAGTGATGTGAATAAAAAAATACAAAACCTAAACTTTTAGAGCTCTTGCAAACCTCCCTGGCAATTTATTATCAAATAAGGAACCAGTCCAAGTTTAGTCTTGGTGAGAAGATGGAAACCACAGTAATTGCTTGACACTGCTATTATTTGCTGTCTTATTTATGACATAAAAGGACTGTTTCATTTGGAGTTTATGATGAAAAACTGTAGATGAAAAGTGTCATTGAGTATATCAACCTGTCAGTTCCATGTACTTGTACATGATGTGAACATTTAGGAAAATTCCTAGATTACTGTTATTTTACTTTTTTCCATAGATAGGTAGGTCTGTTGTTTTTAGTGTATTCTCATGTTTGGTGAAGATTTGTATGTTTGTTTATTTTTTCAAGAACATTATCGTTAGTTGCATAGAATCAAATTATTTTTGAATTAGAGTGGTTTGAAATTATACAATCTTATAATATGATTTAGTTTGTTGATAAAGTGCACTGTGATATTGGCAATGTTTTAGTAAAGAAAATGAAAAGAGCAAAGTTCTCAAACTTATCCTTTTTTTTTTTTTTTTTTTTTTTTTTGTTTAGTGTGGATAAAAAATAAGAAACATTGGTTTATCACATCTGGAATAGTAATACAAATAAATGTATGAATGTTATTAATTTTGTGCAAGGGACGATGATTGTATTTATGAACTAACAATTTTAAGGCTGCATATAGTTGAATGATGTGTGCTAAAAAGGAAATACACTTATAAAGTAGTGAGATTTGCATTTGATGAGTCCCGATATGTCTTGCAGTTATCTTTTTTTTTTTATGTAGGCTTTGATATTATGATGTTGATATTCAAGGATTTCTTATTTGTTGAAGAAAAGACCTATTTTTATTCTTTAGATTTCCCAGTATATACAACTACGTCGCTGTTCTCTTTTGCTACGACAACAGTCCGAAGGACTGTTGTGACTACAACTACTATTGCTCCAACTGCAGTTGTAGATTCATCAGATCTGAACTATGATAATCCTCCTCCAGCAAGCAGGATATTCTTTCCAGAAACTTGGCTCTGGAACCTTGTGAATCTGTAAGATTCCTTGTTAGGTTTGGTATAGAAAAAAACCTTTTTTTCCAATGCAAGGGC
>NC_061839.1:13808708-13811208 GCF_019202785.1 Penaeus chinensis
ATATATATATGTTATATATATACTATAATATTGAATATATATATATATATAATATATTATAATATATATATATATTTATATATATATTATATATCATTATGTTATATATTATATATATATATTTATATATTATATATATTTAATATTATGTTATATATTATATATATATTATATGTTTATATATATATATATATATATATATTAAAATATTATATAATTATATACATATAATATACATATACATATGAATATATTAAATATTATACATATATATATTATTCATATATTTTATATATAATCTATCTATCTGTCGATCTATTGATCTATATATATATATATATTATATATATATTTACACACATTTATGTATATATAATATATGTATATATAAATATATGTTTAATATATAATGTATATTTTGTATCAAGATAAGTATATAATAATATAAATATATATATATAAAATATATATACATATACATATACATATACATATGAATATTTAAATATTTACATATATAATATATGGACACACACACACACACACACACCACACACACACACACACACACACACACACACACACACACACACACACACACACACACACACACACACACCTAAATATATACATGTAAGTATGTATGTAGATAGTTTTATATATATATTCACACTATATATATATATATATAGATATATATATACACATGTATATATATATACATACTTTATATATATATATATATATATATATGTATATATATATGCACACACACTCACACACATATATATATATATATATATATATATAAATATATATGTATATATACATATGTATATATACATATATATACACACATATATCACATATCTATATCTGTATATGTATATACACATACACACACACACACACAACCCACACCCACACCCACACCCACACACACACACACACACACCCACACCCACACCCACACCCACACCCACACCCACACCCACACCCACACCCATACCCATACCCAATTTACATATATATTTATGTATATATACATATATTTACATATATATATATATGAATATATATAATTATGTGTGTATATACATATATATATGTATATACACATAAATATATATATTCATTTATATGTATATAAATACACACATATATATATCTATTGTTTATTATATATATCTATATATATTATATATTTGTATATATACACATATATATGTATATACACATAAATATATATGTTCATATATATATGCATATATTTACATGTATATACATATATATATATATATATTTATATATATATATATCTAATACATATATTATATATGTATATATATATGTATAGATATATACATGTATATATATATATGTATATATCTATACATATATATACATATATAATATATGTATTAAATATATATATATAAATATATAAAATATATATAATATGAATATATATACACATATATACTCATATATATATACATATACATATATATATATACACATATGTGTGTATATATACATATATATATACATATACATATATATAAACATATATATACACATATATATACACATATATAATCATATATATACATATATCTACATATATACACATATACATATATATACATATATATGAATAAATATATGAGTGTATACATGAATATATATATATATGTATATATACATGAATATACTTATATATAAATATATAGTATATGTATACATATATATATATATATATATACTCATATATATACTCATATATATACTCACATATACTCATATATATGTGTGTGTATTTGTATGTATATACATAATTATATACATATATGTACTCATACATATGTATATAATATATATGTATATATACATATATATGTGTATATATATACATATATATGTATATATATTATATATGTATATATATGCATATATATGTAAAGATATATATATGTATATATATAAATAAATATCTATATACATATATATAAATATATATACATATATACACATATATATACAAATAAATATTATATCTATATATATATATAAATATATATAAATCTATATGTTTATATATAAAAGTATATATATATGTTTATATATATGAATATATACATATATATATATATTTTATATATATAGATATATATATATATAAATGAACATATATATATCTATATATATATATATATATATATATTTATATGTAAATATATATATATTAATCCAATGCTGCTTGGGGAAATGCTGTGCTCATTTTATATATTTTTTTGTAAATTGTCTGCCCATAGATGGCTCTTCTAGTGCTTGGCCACAAAGGAGTCAATTAGTAGACCTTGTGACCATACGTGATTTGAATTGGCGGGAAAAACGTATTTTTTACTAGTGCTATGAATATTGATGCTGTTATTTTTATTATAAACGTAATTATTATAATGTTTTTTAATATTAGTAACGGCAGAATTAGATAACGTAA
>NC_061839.1:13816208-13818708 GCF_019202785.1 Penaeus chinensis
TAGACATCTATACATATACACATATATACATATATATAACAATCTTTCATACATATTCATTCATTAATAAATATATGAAATATATATTTACTTATACATTTCAGAAATATATATATATATGTATATATATATACACATCAATGTATATACATGAATATATTCATTTATATATGTTAACCCAATGCCGCCGGAGAAAATTAACAAAAAATGGGGAAAATGCTGTGCCTATTTTCTATATTTTTGTGTGAAATGTCTGCCCATAGATGGCTCTGTTAGCGCTTAACCACAAAGGAGGCAATTAGTAGACCTTGTGACCGTGCCTGATTTGAATTGGCGGGAAATACGTATTTTTTACTAGTGCTATGAATATCTATGGTGTTATTTTTATTATAAACATTATAATTATTATAATGTTTTTTGATATTAATAACAGCAAGATAAGATGACGTAAAATATTTCGTAGATCAAAGAAAAGGGTGAGCGGGCGAGACGTGCAGGACTCCTAACTGGCTCATTGGTGACTTAGTACAAGTATAGCCATCTATGTCGACAAACAATCAAACAGGTACTAACAGTAGGCAAAGCACGGGTCTACCCGTCATACCCGCTGGCAAGGGGTTAATATGTATATATGATATTTATATGTATATGTATGTTTATATGTATACATATATATATATATATGAAATGTATGAATAAATATATATATATTTCATATATATATATGTACATGAATATGTTCATTTATATAATTTAATATGTATATATGATATTTATATGTATATATATATGTTTATATGATGTGTATATATATTTACATTTATATATATATATATATATATATATATGAATATAAGATTATATTTATATATAATATATATTTGTGTAATATATATATATATATATGTATAATATATATATATATGTATAATATATATATATATATATATATATATATATATATATGAAATGTATGAATGAATATATATATTTCATATTAATTTTGATATATATATGTATATGAAAAAAAAATTGTATATACATGTATACATATGTCTATGAATATATATATATATATATATATGTATATAAATATAAATATATATATAAGTAAATGAATAAATATATATATATATATATTCCTCTATATATATATATATATATATATATATATGAATCTATATATATATATATATATGAATATATATATATATATATATATATATATATATATATGAATATATATATATATGAATATATATATATATATATATATGAATATATATATATGAAAATATATATATATATATATATATGAATATATATATATATATATATATATATATGAATATATATATATATATATATATATATATGAATATATATATATATATATATGAATATATATATATATATGAATATATATATATATATGAATATATATATATATATATATGAATATATATATAGATATGAATATATATATATATGAATATATATATATATATATATGAATATATATATATATATATATATATATGAATATATATATATATATATATGAATATATATATATATATGAATATATATATATATGAATATATATATATATATGAATATATATATATATATATATGAATATATATATATATATATGAATATATATATATATATATGAATATATATATATATATATATATGAATATATATATATGAATATATATATATATGAATATATATATATATATATATATATATATGAATATATGTATATATATATATGAATATATGTTTATATATATATATGAATATATATATATGAATATATATATATATATATATATATGAATATATATATATGAATATATATATATATATATATATATGAATATATATATATATATGAATATATATATATATATATATGAATATATATATATATCTATATATATATATATATATATGAATATATATATATATATGAATATATATATATATATATATATATATATGAATATATATATATATGAATATATATATATATATGAATATATATATATATATATATGAATATATATATATATATATATATATATATGAATATATATATATTTATATATATATATATATATTTATATATATATATATATGAATATATATATATATATGAATATATATATATATATATGAATATATATATATATATATGAATATATTTATATATATATGAATATATATATATATATATATGAATATATATATATATGAATATATATATATATATATATATATATGAATATATATATATATATATATATATATATATGAATATATATATATATGAATATATATATGAATATATATATATATATATATGAATATATATATATATATATATATATATATATATATGAATATATATATATGAATATATATATATATGAATATATATATATGAATATATATATATATATATATATATATATATATATATATATAT
>NC_061839.1:13836208-13838708 GCF_019202785.1 Penaeus chinensis
TGGGAGATCCTGAGACTAAGAGGAATTCGATCAAGGATTGTTGGATTAATAGCAAACCTGTATACAGGCACTAAAAGTGCTGTAAAGTGTGGTGGGGGCCTGTCGAGCTTCTTCCCTGTTAGTTCAGGTGTGAAGCAAGGCTGTGTTCTTGCACCAACACTTTTCAACACTTGAATGGATTGGATACTGGGTAGAGCTACTGTCCAAAGTCACTGTGGAGCAACTCTGGGCAATATCAAGGTTACAGACCTTGACTTTGCTGATGTTGTTGCCGTTCTCTGAATCTCTGGAAACCCTAGTGGCGGCTCTTGATGCATTTAGCAATGATGCAAAGCCCCTGGGGCTAGAGGTCTCCTGGACCAAGACCAAGATCCAGGATTTTGGGGGCCTACTAGGAGACCCTGTGCAGTCGGTATGTGCTTGCAGTGAAAACATCGAAGTCACAGAGAGCTTTATATACCTCGGTAGTGCAGTTCACGACTCTGGGCTGTCAGACCAAGAAGTCAGTAGAAGGATTGGCCTGGCAGCAGGGCTTATGACATCGCTCGACAAGAGTATTTGGAGATGTCGGTACCTGTGCAGAAGGACCAGTTACGTGTTTTCAAGGCCTTGATACTGCCAGTTTTGCTCTATGGTAGATAAACTTGGACACTATCTTGTGCTCTGGAATCTCATCTTGATGCCTTTTGTAACAGATCCTTGTGCCGGATCATGGGGTACAGTTGGCGGGACCATGTGTCCAAGCAACGGCTGCACCATGAGACCGGTACAGGACCTGTTACTTGCACAATCCATGATCGCCAATTTAGGCTATATGGCCACTTGGCTCGACTCCCGCAGGATGATCCTGCCCATCAGGTTGTCTCTGTCCGAGACAACCCTGGATGGAGGAGGCCTGTGGGACGACCGAGAAGCTCGTGGCTTGGGCAGATCGATCAAACCTGTCGTGAGGAACTAGAGATGGGCCGGGCCCCTGCCTGGTGGCTCGCCATGAGGGACCCTTGTAGGTTGAAACGAAAGGTGGATGCGGCTAGGCGCCCCTGCCGGCGTTAGCCCCAAAATGATGAATGATGATGATATGTAAATATATATGTATATATATATATATATATATACATATATAGGTACATATATGTGTGTGTGTATGTCTATATATACACACATATATACATATGTATATGTAAATATCTATATATCTCTCTCTCTCTCTCTCTCTCTCTCTCTCTCTCTCTCTCTCTCTCTCTCTCTCTCTCTCTCTCTCTCTCTCTCTCTCTCTTTATATATATATATATATACATATACATATAGTCTGAAAATTGTGTAAGAATGTTAAGATCCTTCTACCTTATTAATATTATCTGTATATTGCAGAAATAGGTACTTTGAAAGATATAAATTAAATAAATCTATTTATTTGTCTGTTAACATTCATCAACTGTTAATTTCATATTTAAGTATCCTGTGCCTGCCAAATTCTGTGTTTTAGTGCATAATAATTTTATATGTATTTTTTCTCTTTACACAAAGAAATCCAGAAATCATAGATCTATTAGAAAATACCCCTGAAGTATATTGTGTACCATACTACACAATGATGTATATTGTAATATTTTTAAGGTAATTGTTAGTTGAGGCATTCAGGATGAGTGTATAGATAACAAAGATGTTATATTTTATATACTTTATTTTTAATAGAAGTACACTGTGTAAGGTTTCCATGTCTCCAAGTTTCAGAATATTATGATAGTCCTGTCTATGAAGTTGAGGATTTGTCTGAAGCAGTAAGTGTTAGTCTTGCTGATGGGTCAAGGGGCACTTCAGTCTCCAACTCTGAGAAACTTCAAGATCAGAGAACTTATTTTCCCGAGACTTGGCTGTGGAAGATTAATATGCTCGAGTAAGATGTTTTACTTGTTCTTGTATTGCATTTAAGGCATGCTTATCTGAGGTTCAGGAAGTATACAAGATAGCAAAAATTTAGTTTTCCCTGTGCTTTTGCTAAAGGAAACAAGTGGAATAAGTTATAGTATGAATGGATAGCAAGCTGGCAATAGGTAACAAAATGTGTATGAGGAATGGTAATTTTTTCATTGTATCATTATTTTATCATTATTTCATGTTCTCAAACTGGAAATATTTTAATGTCTAGGGTTTATATGGAAGTTTATGAAACATTGCTAGCAATAGATTGATATTTATTTGTCTTTATAATCACAGATAAACTGAAACTGGACTTGCATGAGCAGTAATTTTTTTTTTTTTTTTACAAATATTAAACAGTGCTTTATTTGCCTTTCACTAGTAATTTAAATTTTGTAAATTCAAATGATTACACTAGACTATAGATATATTATTTGCTATCTAATTTGACATTTAAAGATGATTCCAGCATGCCATTATCCACCAAAACATGATACTGTTCATTGAAAATTACTGAGGTCCCAGTAGTGAACAATACTATTACACCATATTGAAAATTTTGCACATTTTAATTTGCACA
>NC_061839.1:13843708-13846208 GCF_019202785.1 Penaeus chinensis
TCACGATTTTTTTCTGTTGAAAAGAAAAGAGATAGATAAAATGGGATTGTTTGCATAAGGTTACTGTGACTTATTTTTCAAGTTTGGGTAACTAGTTATTAAAGTTGTTGCAGCCATTGCACTGTTCAGGCCACATATGATATATCTAGATTGCAGATAAATTCTACTGGATTGCAGCCAGGCACAAAGAGAAGATGTACCTGTTTTAATGATGATAATATGTCAGAAAATAAGGTTTATTGGAGGCTGAGACAACAATTTTGACTTGGAAGTGTCTTTGTACATAAATTTGTATTGTGAGCTTTTTTGGCTGTGAGATCAGCAATTTCACTACCTTTTATATTTTGTTGGTGTTTTTTGTTTGTGTAATGTTAAGGTGAGCATTATTTATTGCATCTCAAATATATATTTGTAGTTTTTAGTTGAAGGGTTTCTATGGTTTGAAATGCTGATTTGGAGATATTAATGAGTCTGATCTGTTGTTGTATGGAATGTTTTTTAGTCATTGTTTTTTTCAGCTTCCATTATTTGACTAGGATTAAAAAATTAAAGGAAAATGCATAAGTAACATGAAAAGCATGAAGATGACATAATTTCTACAGCTACCTTTTGTTATATACATGTATCTTCATTGCAAAATGGTGCTTGTACCTTTACCTTTACCAAGAGAATCTTTTAAAGCACTGTAGGCTAAAGCACTTCATTGTCTGAATGTGGTGGTGTATGCTGTTGCATATGTTGTAGTAGCAAATACTGCTTTGTCAAGGTTGATATAGTGTTGTGAGAAGCTTTTGGCTCATTACTTTAGTTAGCCTTTAACCCATTAATGATGAGTATGTGTATTTTGCAAAGCCGGGCAAGGATAGCAATACGTGTTCGTTACCTACAGTGAGAGACGATGGGCTTATTTGCCATGACATTGAATATGTCACCAGTTTATTAAGAGAAGGTGGCTGTTTTCCTTTTTCTTCATGATGTTACATGTCTATTTCAACACTGGTTCAAGCAATTATGGAAAGCAGATGCGAATGGTATGGATTAAAGAAATTGACAATAATTTAAGTGCTGTATCAATGTCTGTATACCAAATTAAAATTTGGCATAGAGAGATGTCTCAGAGGAAATTAGATGTGCTTAGTTTATACACTAGCATGTCACAGATTTGAAGTAATATTATGATGAATTCTCATTACTAAAGTACCAAATAACCACGTAGATTAATTAGAGCTATGGAGTCAGTGCTATGTCTTCTTATTTAGAATTAGTACCATGAAACAATTGCTACTTTATAGGGTAAGGAATTTCAAGTTATGAATAATGAATTAAATCTGTGAAAATTTGAAATTCATACTTGCCCATTTTTTCATTTTATTTTGTTCAGGAGAATTTATGAGACCATCTGTATCACTTATGAGTAATGAGAGGGTCCCAGATAGAGAACCACCAAGAAGACATTATTTCCGTAAGAAGATTGAGACATCAGTACAGCAGCGTACATATTTTCCTGAAACGTGGCTTTGGAATCTTTTGGAAATCTCGTTAGTTTTGATGAGTGCTTCTGTCATGAGTTTGTTTTTTTTATTTTCTCTTTCATGCTTATTTGCTTATTAACATATGCCTCTTTTCTCTAAAATGTTTATAGAATTGATTACAGTATTGTTTTAGAATAAGTACCTCCAGTCACAGTTGTTAACAGCGGTTGAGTATTTTTTTTTGCCAAAAAAGAGAAAAAAAAAGAGAAAAAAGTGCATAATTGACATCTTTATCACCACTGTCATCACCATCACTGACATCATTATCAGTTTTGTCATTGTCACCATCACTGTCACCATCACTGTCACTGTTGTGATCATGGTCATTATTATTATTATAATTATTGTTATAATTGTTATTATTATTATTATTATTATTATCATTATTATTATTATTATTATCATAATTGTTATTATTGTTATTATTACTATTATTTTATTATTGATATTGTTGTTATTATTATTATTATTATTATTATTATTATTTATTATTTATTATTATTTTTGCTGTTATTGATATTATTATTATTATTATTAATGATAATAATAATAATTATAATTATAATTATAATT
This sequence comes from Penaeus chinensis, assembly GCF_019202785.1. Lineage (NCBI taxonomy): Eukaryota > Metazoa > Arthropoda > Malacostraca > Decapoda > Penaeidae > Penaeus > Penaeus chinensis. The sequence continues at coordinate 13,845,814 of NC_061839.1, forward strand.
ATAATTATAATTATGATAATAATAATAATTATAATAATTATAATAATTATAATAATTATAATTATAATAATTATAATAATTATAATAATTATAATAGTTATGATAGTTATGATAGTTATGATAATGATAATGATAATGATAATGATAATGATAATGATAATGATAATGATAATGATAATGATAATAATGATAATAATAATAATCAACCCCTACCTCCTCCATTGACATAGACATTAGCTATGGCATTGGCATAGGCATTGGTATTGACATTGACACTGACGTTAATAGTCATGGGTTATTCATTAATAAGTGTCCCTTTTTACTATTATTATTTTTATTAATTTATGTGCTTTCTTTAAAAAATGGGACAGACTTTAGCTCAAGTTTAATGCCAA
>NC_061839.1:13858708-13861208 GCF_019202785.1 Penaeus chinensis
AGTTTGTATTTAAATACAAATTTTATTGCCATTTTTTTGTATGAGTGCATGTGTGAAGACCTAAGTCCTTTGCTTCTGTACTGCCATGACAGTGTTCTTGAAAGAAATTAAATTTAATGGGCATCATAATGAAGAGTGCAGAAAGAGTACATATTAGAGATGGTGTTTTCAGTCTCACAATACTGGAATGAAGTTTGCATCATGGTGTGTTTTGTAGGATTACATATACCTGATAATATTTGTGACAAATGCACTTTTTTCTTGAAAATTAAAAAAAAAAAAATGTATGTATATACACAAATGTACATTTTATGTGCATGAAGATACATTTATACATTTATAAATGGATTCATTTTATAAGAAAAATGGGTTATATCATATTGTTTTGTATGAAGAGACTGGTTAAGTGACAGATGTATTTCATCTGTTGTGAAGATAAAGTTTTGAGTTAATATTTTATGTTTGGTAAGGGGAAGTATGTTATTAAACAAAGCATGTGTTGTGGAGGCTTCACTAATGACAAGTTTTGCTTTATACCTGCATGAAATAACTGAATTCTTTATATATTCAAAAAACCTAACAGATGCACTTCTCTTTCTGCTTATCTATTTGCATGTGGAATGTAAATTTATTTGATTCCAATTTTGTTACAAATTGTATTTTTCATATCTACTATTACCTTTAATGTCCATTTACTAAGTATGATTTCATCACTGATGTTTAGAGAGTTGAAATATAACTCTAGTCCATTCCACAGACTCTGGTTAAAAATAAGTTGAAAAAAGACCAGAACTGACCTTAGCTTGTGTTTTTCTTCATTGATGCCATATATGAAAATAATCCAACAAAGAATTTTTGTCCTGCAATCGACATCATTATCCATGAGAGTCTGTGGAATTCTAGTGCATTTAGACCCATATGAATATATTCTGTTTTGTTTTGTAAGAATACTTTTACTTAGATATTTGATGATACTGAATTACCTGAACCTTGTATTCCTATGTTTTTTAATTTTATGAAATATTTTTACATTCAGCTCCTCTGGTGTGCTGAGTGAGCAGTACACCCTCCCTGATACTATAACTGAGTGGGTTGGCAAAGCTGTGTGTGTAAATTCAGAAAAGGGTCTTGGCATATCACCCAGGGCAACAATAACCACTTTCACACCTTTCTTTGTGGATTTGACCCTTCCTCCAACAATCAAGAGAGGGGAAATTCTACCAGTCAAGATCTCAGTCTTTAATTATCTTGAACAAGCTTTGCCGGTGCGTGTTTTATTAAAGTTTAAGTTATATACAAACTATGAAACATAGCAAAATTTAGATACTTTTTAAGTTTAAGAATAGTAGATAGATTAAATATGTAATCAGAGGATGCAGTGATCTAAGGCATTAATCTTGGGTTATTTGTTAATTAGAATGACTATTTCTTCCACTTTACATTGTATATATTGTGATATGAATACTACTTGCAGGTCAAAGTTGTATTGGAAATAAGCCCTGATTATGACATTATTGAGGAACCTGAAAGCCAGTTACCACTTGGTCACAAAATAGCCTGTATCCCACCACAAGACAAGGTTGTTCACATAGTAAAAATTCGCTCTCGGGTCTTGGGAGATGTAAACATCACTGTGGATGCATTTGTGGATGAGCTGTATCCTGAAGTATGTGGACCAGAATATGTGATCAGTAAAAGGTGAGTTCTTAGAATTTTTTGAAATTTTGGTGCCCGTATATAATAATATATAAAGATATATATTTAATAGTTATATATCTATATCTATATATATATATATATATATATATAAATAGATAAATAAGAATATCTATAAACATATAAAAATATCTGTAAATATATGTAAATATATGTAAATATATATAAATATATAGATATATAGATATATAGATATATCAATATATCAATATATCAATATATCAATATATATATATATTACATCCATCCATCCATCCATACATCCATACATCCATACATCCATACATCCATACATCCATACATCCATCCATATATGTATATATGTGTATTATGTATATATATATGGAGATATATATGTATATATCTATGTATATATATATATGGATATATATGTTTATATGTGTATTATGTATATGTATGGATATGTATATGTATATATATATGAATATATATGTATATATATGTATATATATATGAATACATATGTATATATTTGAATATATATGTATATATATGAATATATATGTATATATATGTATATATATATATGAATATATATGTATATATATATTTATATATGATATATATATTATATATATTATATATATATAATCACACACAAACATCCATATAATCACACACATCCATCCATATATATATATATATGTATATATATATATATGTATATATATATGTATATATATGCATATATATATATATATATATATATGTATATCTATATATATGCGTATATATATACATATGCGTATATATATAATATATA
>NC_061839.1:13888708-13891208 GCF_019202785.1 Penaeus chinensis
GTGCAGCAGCTTGAAGGAGACATGAGAGGGCATGATGTTAGTTACCACTTCAGCAGCAACTAACAACACTCCCAATGCAAACAGCATCAGTCAGGAGCTTGTGGCTAAAGATAAAAGATATTGCAGAGTTAAAGGAAATGGTTAAAGAATGAATAAGTAAGAATAAAGAATTGAAAAATACAATTCAATAAATTGATGAATCTACCCAGCAAAAGCAGCCTCAGCAGTATCATAAGGAGAATGACACCAAAACACAATCTGGATCACACCACATCCAGGTGGCTCCTGCTAGGACTTTGCCTGGTTTATGGGTCTGTTTCTCGGAACAGATCATCTACTGGGCGTCTCCCTGGCAGCGAGATGCAGGATATGGAGGTCTTCAAAAAGCCCCCTGGGTAGCGAGGGAGAGGAGGATGAACCTCCCTCCCAAGAAAATTAAAACCGGCAGACAAGGCACTTCCAAACTCCACAAAATGTAATTTTTGCGTTAACCATTATACTAACGAACTGTCTTAGAACTAAAGTAAATGACCTTAAATTATTAGCCTCCTCTAATGCTCCCGATATTATAGTTCTCCAAGAAACGCATTTAATCAACCTCGTGCCAGATGAGGTCTTTTCGCTGAGGAAATACCATCAGTGTCAGAAGGATCAAGAGGGTAGGTGTGGAGGCGGTGTCGCCATGTACATACACCAAAGCCTCCCTTTCAGTGAAGTGGCAATTGATTCTACTTTGGAGTATGTCGCGTGCTAAGTAAAAATCAATAACACTATCTGACTACATGTTTTTTGTCCACCTTATAATGTGGTAATTTATGGTGAGCTTTATGCTCTCCAGGATAGTCTGATGCAAAATAAATCAATTTTAGGTGATTTTAATGCTCATCATACGTTATAGGGTTCTCTGCGGGCGGATGGTAGAGGCGAGGAAGTAGTTACATTGATTAATGATTCTGATCTGGACGATAATCCCGGACTTTGAGCTTTATTTACCTATCACTGGTCTCTTCATCAAACAGTCAAGTGCCATTGGCGGCTCGTTGGAAGCGATCACCTTCCTATTTTAATTGAATGTTCATGCAACACAACAAGAATGCATTCAGCGTCTAAATTTAATGTAAAAGAGCAGATTGGGTTGCCTTCACAAGGAGCGTCAAGCTCGAACAATGAAACCATTGATGATAAAGTAAACAATATTCAGGATTCTATCTTAGAAGCAGCAATGGTATCCATGTCTAAAACTTCGACATATATCGTTAAGCATAGTTCCATGGTGACACCAGATTGCCGGAGGGCGCTGTGCTAACGCACTAAGGCCTACAGGCTTTTCAAAAATAACATCAGCAATAAGAACTTTTAAATTACAAACAAGCAAGAACTAGGGCTCGTAGAATAATTAGACAAGCAAAAAGAGATTCCTGGCGGAGCTTTGTCTGTACAGTTAACAGTAGCAACACCACAGTATCAGAGGTTTGGTCCACTGTCAATAGGAAATGATAATAATAATAAAAATCTTTCAAAATTAAAAATATCATCCATTGAGGGAACCAATTTCGATTCACCTTGAGGCATTGCTAATGCACTCGCCAGGCAGTTCCCATTTACAAGCAGCTCAGACAATTACCATCCCGCATTCCTGACCACCAAGGAAGCGGCTGAGCTGCAACCTATTCACTTTGCCACAGGAGATGACTTTGATTACAATAAAGATCTAACAATGGATGAGCTTGTCCGAGCCTTAGAAGCCTGTAGAGGAACATCCCCAGGCCCCGATGAGATTTGATATCAGATGATAAAGCATCTTAATAATGATGCCATGATTAAGTTGCTAGAAGTGATAATGAAATTTGGAAGAGCCACACTTTTCCAAACTCATGGCGCTTCGCCCGCATCATTTCCATATTGAAAGGAGGGGGAAATCCCAGATCCGCCATCTTCTACCACCCAATTGCGTTGACAAGTTGCTTATGCAAGGTCATGGAACGACTTGTTAATAGTAGAGTATTGCATTTTTAAAAATGTAAAAAATGTAAACTTAAAAAATGAAAATGAGTGTATATATATGTATATATATATTGTAGAAAAGGTATGAATGAGAATGAATATCTTCACAATACAAAAGATGTATTTGACCGGTTTCGATTATATCTTCGTCAGAAATACATACCATATATTTCCCTTCTCTAAGCATGTGTTTCTGACGTAGATATAATCGAAACCGGTCAAATACATCTCTTGTATTGTGAAGATATTCATTCTCATTCATAAAGTAAATAATTTATTAGTTGACGAGCAGTGCGGCTTCCGAATGTGACGGCAAACTCTTGATCAACTAGTAAAACTGGACAGTCATATTCATTTTGTTCTGTTCAAAATTTCTTTTTTTTTTCACAGACCTTTGTCAAACTTTTGTCCGACAATGTCACTTTTTTCGGACATTATTGTCCAGGTAAAGGGGGTCCCACAAGGAAGTGTCTTGTCACCAACATTATTTTTATGT
>NC_061839.1:13898708-13901208 GCF_019202785.1 Penaeus chinensis
TCTTGAAGTAGGTGACATTTCCGGAGATGTTCTCGTGTACCAGGAAACAGACTCCGCTGTGGCAAGTGTTGCCGCTATTATAGTGCATGGTGTGGCCACTTTTACTGAGGGTCACACACACACACACACACACACACACACACACACACACACACACACACACACAGTATATATTTCTATATGTACAAACACATAGGTGTATATTTGTGTATTACAAAGACACCACTAATGAACCCTAAATTATAAATACAAAAATAATTATATTCAAACCATTAAATATGTATAGTGATGTCACCTAATATTTCTCCGATGCCGAGACACATGCCAGATAAGCCAACGAGGCGGGCGGGATCGCTGAACCTTAGTGTGGAGCCAACGCAGGTGCTGTAGACGCCGCTCAAGAAGGACAGGGCTAGACCTGTTTAAGAAATGAACGAGTGAGCTGACGGATAAACGAACCAACAGATAAATGAATGACAGCTTTGTTTTTCAGACATATCCACACACACAAATGGTTATATCTATGTTAGTAAATTCAACTGACAGACTATAAGCATCAATTCCTCACCCGTGTAGAAGAAAGTCACCGACAGCAGGAGCATGTCTCGCGTCTTGAAGAGCTCGAAGGATTTCTTGAGGACGTTGAGCGGCCCTCCCATGTCGTCCTGGCGGCCGCTCCCGCCGGCGCCGGGCTTGGGCAGCGCCAGCAGGATCCCCAGGCCGATCAGCGCCACCCCCGTCAGCGCCGCGAACACCACGAGGCGCGTCCCGCTGTCGATGGTGTCCTTTCCCCATGAACATGTAGTACACGAAGATGTTTCCGAAGAGGAGGCTGCGCACAGAAAAGATTGGCGCTGAGAACACATGCAAACTTACACGACGCACAAATCCAACCCAACCTCGTTGACAAGTTGTTTCTGTAAAGTCATTGAATGAACTGTTAACAGTAGGCTATTGGCTTTTCTAAATTCCAGATTTTTTTTTAGACGACGAGCAGTGTAGCTTCTTTAAGGGACAACTGGACAATCATAATTATGAGGCATTTGCTAAAAAAATCTTTTCAGAATTCTTAGACAGAAAAAGCCTACAAAATGACATGGTGATATGGTCTACTCAAAAATCTATATGTTTTTGGAATTATGGTCCATTAAGAAATCCCCATAAAATAAAAAAATATAACAGCTTGTCACACCAAGAATAACCATTGTAACAAATGGAGTAATACTAATTCATAATAATTAATATTATCAGGCATAGATCTTTTTGAGCGAATATTTTTTCAATTCACAAAACTGTCGATAACCCACGATAGAATAGTATTTTTTTGATTCATTAATATCACTTAAAGACACCAAATCAATAGAAACTACACAAATAATTACTGGATAATTTGATTTGCAAACTACATGGTGCCAACAAAGCAGTGAAGCTAATATGGGAATCAGGTCACTCTCGTATCCATGGCAACGAGCAGGTTGACAAATTAGCCTGTTCAATAGGTGATCAGGATCGTGGCATGCTCCCTACAGACCTCAGGAATGGTGTCTTCCATAAAAAAAAAAAAAAGAATAAAACAAAATCTATGGAAAATAAAGTAGGTCGGCCAACCTCCAATTGGCAAAGTCAAACCAGCAATAGAGCAGTGCGACACAGCTCACAGGAAAGTTAGATATAATGAATAGGATCCACTGACTGGCTGTCTGTGTTACCATACCCATATGCTGATGGGCGATACCCAATAGTTCCAACAAGTAAGGAAACAAAGCGACATATACCCAGTCTTGACCTGTGTAACTTGGAACGTCGGGATGCAGCTACTCTTCTGAACTGAGAGAAAAGCTGTTACGAGTCCTGATTTATTACATTTTTCTGGGGAACTAGACGTGATCATTTTTTTTTTGTGTTCACATATAAATTGAAATGTATAGGTATCACCTACGTTAAACTGTTGATTTGATTATTTAACATTTTATTCCAGTATTTGTTTTTTTCACTTAAATCTCATATTACGACTTGTAAGGTGTGTGACTTTACCTAACGTTTTGCACAGTCATTATATTAAGCATAAACAAGTTCCCTTTAAATGCCTTTTCAAAGTATTTCTTTTGAAATTAATTGATGAACTAGATCGGCCTTTTTAATGTCTAGATGTTCCACACTACCATACACAAAACGTAGGCTTCGTAAACCCACACCAGGTAGAATAATGGCCACAAATCAAAAGAACAACCTCACACAATTATTTTCTAAAAAAACAATTTTTACAATTAAAAAAAATATATACTGTCAACAGTCTGGGCAATATGCTATTACTGAAACACCCTAGCACCTGCACACCTACCTGCTTTGAAACAGAGCCCAGAAGATGCCAGAGTTCCGCGCGATGGTGTCTTGGTCGGACATGAGAGCGAGGTAGTTGCCCTCACCCGTCCAGAGGAGGGCTGCCCCGATGCCTACAAGCACCGAGGTCAGGTATAGGAGCCACGTCTGAGGCCAAAGG
>NC_061839.1:13908708-13911208 GCF_019202785.1 Penaeus chinensis
GAGAGAGAGAGAGAGAGAGAGAGAGAGAGAGAGAGACGGATAGATAGATTAGATAAACAGATATACATGTAGATAGAAAGACAGATTGATAGAGAGAGTTCAGATTCAAAACACTTTGTTCAATTAGCTACAATAGTTGTTCTCTTTCCATAGATGATCACAGGGTACGGTAATATAGAATAAGCAAAAACTATATCAGGTAATTAGTAGTGAGTTAAAATAAGATGGTCACATCTTTAGAAATTGAGGTACACCGTTTGGCTTTGCATTTAAATGCCTGATGCCATTGGCAATTTAAAATGTGCTATTTTGATTTTATTTTGAGTGTATTCAGGTTGGAGATAATTCTAACTGTTAGTGGTATGTTGCTCCAGACCTTGGGTTATAATTCGCATTGTCTTGATATCTTTTAAAAAGTTTAACGATTTGATTAGAGGGCCATATTTACTTATATTGCCTGTTGCTACTCTTGCGGTTTTGTAAGTTGTTAAGTTTTGTTTTTCTGGTTAAAGCCCATATGAGAGCATGGATTTGTTTTACAGTAGGGATTTCGTTTTCTATGTGATTTAGGAATATCAGTGTGCCCATATTTTGTTTTATCCACGTGTGTCTCAAAAGTAATGTTTTTGTTATGTGTACTCCTAGATTTTAAACTGAAATGCTTGAATTATTATGACAGACATCAAAGTCTATGATTGTATTTGGGGGATTCTGGCTATGTTTTGTCAGCAGCCTATAATGATGCATTAAGTAGTACCAGGATTTAATATGAGGCTATTGCTGTCGAAATATAGCTTTGTTTCTATAAGATTCTGTATTTTTTTTATCAGAGAGAGAGAGAGAGAGAGAGAGAGAGAGAGAGAGAGAGAGAGAGAGAGAGAGAGAGAGAGAGAGAGAGAGAGAGAGGGGGGGGGTAGGGAGAGAGAGAGGGGGAGAGAGAGAGAGAAAGAGAGAGACAGAGACAGACAGACTACTGATACCTTAATAATAATTCGTTTGAATTTCGTGTGGTCACTGAGAAAAGTCTTTTGTTTATGACAGCAGCTCGACTTTTATCTGGTTTGGCAATAGGGTGTTGTCATTCTAAACAGGTGTGACCATAAACAGAAGATCATGAACATTCTCAGTGACCACACGAAATTCAGACGAATTACTACTGAGGTATCAACTTACCTATTATACCTAGAACACAAGTTATAAAAAAAAAAAAAAAAAAAAAAAAAAAAAAACTACTCCGTACTATCAAGACATCCATTTATGAAAATATTTCTTATGACTTCTGGGCCAGACCAGGTCTACTCTGTGGACACTCCAAGTTCATAAACCTAACATTCCTCTAAGACCCATTATTTCTTCGATTGGTACCTTTGACTATAACACTGCAAAACTGGTTCCTATCATATCCCCTCTGACCACTAATCAATACACAATTGAAAATTCTATTACCTTTGTAAATGGAATTACATCCCTTAAGCTTCAACAATCCATCAACATGGCAAGTTTGGATGTTGAGTCATTGTTCACTAATGTTCCCCTTGAAACTACAGATTTACTAGTCTAAATAATAATCTAAAAAGCCATATTTCAATTTGGCCTATCAAAAGATAACTTCAAAAATTATTTGAGATTGCAGCCCATTGCTCGGTTTTTACATTTGATGATTGTTTATACAGCCAAACAGACTTCTTACGCTAATGCATTCCTTTGCTATCATGAACATAACTGGCTTGACCAATACCCGTCCATTATCGTCGATACATCGATGATACCTTTCTCATTTTCAAACACTCTTCACACGTAAAACTTTTTCTGAACCATCTCAACTTGAAACAAATGAGCATCAAGTTTACTTGTGAGATGCCGGAAAACAATTAATTACCATATTTGGACACGCTAATCACCTATAACACCTCCGATACCGAAAGCCAACCTTCACTGGCCTCGGTCTTCACTTCCTCGGCTACATTCCATATTTATACAAAATTAACATCAAAACTCTAATCTCGATATAATTTTTCTTATAGAATTCTTTACATCTAATGAGTACCCACTGTTCTTATTTGATACAATTACTAAAACTTTACTTTGTAAAATATTCTCAAACCAACTCACTGCCCCTGCTGTTAAAAAAGAACATGAGTATGTTAAAATACCTATAAGGGTAGTTTAAGTATTGAAATCAGGAAGTAACTAAAATCACTTAATTGAATTGCCTTTAAATTAAATTCACTTTTACTTCACCAACTCTAACAATATAACCAAGTTTCTAAAACCAACTTTGAGATGTAGTGCACTTATTTACCAATCCTTGCTGCCAAACCCGGTACAATGGATCTATCTCACGATGGTTACGACAACGCATCCTAGAACACAGGACTGGCCTTCCGCTGAGCAAACCCCCTTTCTCGGCAATAAGTGAACACTCCGAACTCTACTCACACCCTTTCTCTAACCTAGATTTTAGTATTCTATCCTCATATTCCTCCCACCCAGATCTTAT
>NC_061839.1:13913708-13918708 GCF_019202785.1 Penaeus chinensis
TTGGGGTCGCTAAACCTGAGCGTCGAACCAACACAGGTGCTGTAGACTCCGCTGAAGAACGACAACTCTATGCCTGAATAACGAGAAAAAACAACATAGCAGACAAGAAAAAAAATAATGTGATACACTATCATATAACCATGTAGATATAAGTATATATATATATTTAGACAGTATGTAGACCTACAATATATCTCAAGCATTGATCTCTGTACTGTCACTTATCCTTGAAGAAAAATAATATAAAGCAACTAAACCGTAAATCCTCAATCATCTCCACAGTATAAACAAATGAGTGATGAAAATCAAAATATTGTTCGACGCTCTTCGCACCCTGTGAAAGTGAAAGTTATTATTTTTTTTTTTTTTTTTTTCTGCTGGAGATAAACGCTCCGCCCTTCGCGGTGTTGTCTGGATCCGGGGATTCTAGTGGGCGGGGCCGATGGTTCTCATCGCAACAGCGTTACCAATATTGATGAATAAAAACACGTTTATCCTAACTCAGTAATACCTTTATTGACAAACAGAACATCCTCACCCGTGTAGAAGAAAGTCACCGACAGCAGGAGCATGTCTCGCGTCCTGAAGAGCTCGAAGGATTTCTTCAGGGCGTTGAGCGCCCCTCCCATGTCGTCCTGGCGGCCGCTCCCGCCGGCGCCGGGCTTGGGCAGCGCCAGCAGGATCCCCAGGCCGATCAGCGCCACCCCCGTCAGCGCCGCGAACACCACGAGGCGCGTCCCGCTGTCGATGGTGTCCTTCCCCATGAACATGTAGTACACGAAGATGTTTCCGAAGAGGAGGCTGCGCGCAGAATAGATTGGCGCTGAGAACACACGCAAATATTTGCACACACACACACACACACACACACACACACACACACACACACACACACACACACACACACACACACACACACACACACACACACACACACACACATACACACACACACACACACACACACGGCCTACTCAGAAATCTATATACATTTGGATTTATGGGTTATTTAAACATTGCCTCATTAAAAAAAATGTCAGCCTCTCCCACCAAGAATAACCACTGTAGCAAATGAAATAACAATAAATAAAGATCTCGATTTTGCACTGTCGATAAAATACGAAAAGGAGGCACAGAAAAGATTAGCGCTGAGAACACACTAGAATGTGCACACACACATTCTCTCTCTCTCTCTCTCTCTCTCTCTCTCTCTCTCTCGCTCTCTGCCTCTCTCTCTCTCTCTCTCTCTCTCTCTCGCTCTCGCTCTCTCAGCTTGTACCCACTTACCTGCTTTGAAACAGTGCCCAGAAGATGCCAGAGTTCCGCGCGATCGTATCTTGCTCGGACATGAGTGTGAGGTAGTTGCCCTGACCCGTCCAAATGAGAGCGGCTCCGATACCTATCAGCACTGAGCTCAGGTATAAGAGCCACGTCTGAGGCCACAGGAAACTCGCGATGAATATTCTGAAATACCGGACAGACAGGGAGTTAAAAGTGCTGAGCATGCATGTTCATATATACATACTTAGATAGATAGAAATATAGGTGGATAAATATATAAATGGAAAGATAGATAGACAGAGAATAAAAGAGGAGAGAGAAAAGAAAAATAAAGTGAGAGAGAGAGAGAGAGAGAGAGAGAGAGAGAGAGATAAAGAGAGAGAGATACAAAGAGATACAGAGAAAGAGAGATGGATAGATAGATAGATAGATAGATAGATAGAGAGAGACAATTATCATGTCATGTACATTCTAATTTTCTCGATTATTATTTTTCATATGGAAAGCTAGGAAAAAAAATACAAGAACGAAATCGATTTTTTTTTTTTGCATAAACAAATTATGTTTATTTTTTCGACTTACACGCAAGAATTACAGGCTCAGGTGGTGCCTGAATGCAAAAATATCAGTTCTTTAAATTTTGTACCTGTATCTTCTTACGAATCATGAGGCCAGGCTCAAGGAGTATCTATGCATGAGAATGAAAGAACTGTTGACACATGGCCAGCACCGGCCAATAATAAGTATAACAGTTTTTTTTTGGAGTAAACAATGTAATCAGATGCGATTTCAGTAGTTGATAGTGTATATGACTAATATTGTTGAAGCAAATATGGGGAAAACGAGTAAATAACAAAGAGGTTTTTTAAACTTATATCAGCTGCCAAAGGAAGTACACTTTCTTTCACAGTTCTGAAAATGCTGAACCCTGAATAACCATAACACAAAAATATGTAAATTTATTCTTTTTTATCATAAGAATTGTATTATTTTTTATTTTTATTATGCCGAAGTTTACCAAATTTTATTCAGAATAAACAAGCCCTATTTCTACACACTGCTAATAACTCCAGTACTAATGTTTCGATAATTGAGATGGGAATAAATAAAGAGCTTCGGTATACCCACACGTAGGTGACGCCCCCGACGATCATGGTGAGCTTGGGCCCCAGGAAGCTGAGGCAAGACGGGGCCAGCCAGTTGAAGGTGGCGAAGACGGCGTAGATGACGGCCAGGGAGATGTAGCCGGAGCCCCTGAAGCCCGGGTCATCTTGCTGGATGCTCTTGATCACTACTTGCTGTACACAGATAGACATTTATAGTACTGATAGTAGTTATTGCAGTGATTCCCAACTTTTATATCTTGGAGGAAGCCTTGTAATAAGTTTTCATATACCTTTATATATGTTATATATAATAAAATGAATATTATACTGTCATTTTGAAATAACACAAATTATTTTACGGTTTCTCGCAAAACCCTTGGTGATTATGATGATATTATATTGCAAATGCCAATACTATTACTGATACTAATAGGCATGATATTTTTTTAAAAATGCATGGTACTTCCACTCCCATTACAAATTATTGCATATAGCAAACAGCCTGACATCCATCGCAGGCGCATTTGGCTATGAATATAAAGTGATGGCACAGTGGTTAGCTCACACTGAATTTGACCTCTGTTTTATGTATTTTTGTGATTTTTTGACGAATCATGACATACAAGTGACTTCTGACCTTTTTTGCAACCGAAGCCATTGTGTGACCATTTTTACGGCTATCTTTTTGGCGACCTCTTTGCGATCCTGATCCTTTATGACATCTTTGAAATCCTGACCTTTTTGTGCCCTCATTCTTTTAGCTCTTGGGCGATACTGAGACAATAAAAATATCAGCCGCAAAAGATTCACTATTAGTAACTTGAAAGAAGAGACACGTTTGTTTACTAATATCGACTCTTTTGAGGCTGATATTTTATATTATCTCTAATATCCTTTGCCTGATATTTCTTATGTCTCTAATCTTGACCTGTCACATGACGGACTAAATGACGACCATTTACTGTGACTATTTTTGTGACCTAAATCTTTCCCAAGACGATCCTTTTTATCAACCTGATTTCTTTAGGGGTAAGCTTATGGTACGAAATGTGTTTCCAAACGGTCAGATTCGCCAGCCGAAGAGCAAAAGGAAGAAAGGAAAAAGCAGGCGGAGCATTTCTCGATCTGTGGCGCAGGTCAAGATGGTCGGCCACTTCCCCCTTTTGGTTAGAGGTCGTTTAGACCAACCCGGAAGTAAGGCTTAAGTGTTCTCGTGTATTTCCATAGGTGTAATCAACGCGCATGTGTCTCTCTTTTAGTGTATATTTCACATGTTCTTATTTTTGCTTGACATTATACTGGTAGGCCCATTTTGACTAATATTTCCTGTATTTTGGAAATCGGGATGAATAAAAACACTACTTTATATGTAAGAGGGAATTTTATGTATGAAGTATCTATCTTTATTCATATCCATGACTCGAAATATCTGTATATGTATATGAATATAAAAATAGATAAAATCAAATCTTATTTGTGTAATGCAAGTTTTTTTCAGACTCTTACCAGAACACATCAACGTGCCTGATTCACTTTTCTGATTATATAATGGAAAAGGATAATTCTAAAACATTATTTGCTAAGAGTAATACTAATTCTTTCTCCTTATCTCCTTCATCATAAATACACACTCAATGCACTCAAATGTAATAGCCTATATATAGAAATATGGATCAGTTTGTCAGTCACACACACACACACACACACACACACACAGACACACACACGCGCGCAAATACACACACACACACACACACACACACACACACACACACACACACACATATATATATATATGTATATATGGATCAGTTACAGCGGCGATCAGGATCGCTCCGGAGCAGAGGGTGCTAAGAACAGGCCGCCCCACGTTGATGAATCTTTACACATATAATATAAGGACAATGAGGACGGAATCCGACTTATTAGCATTACTTGAGGAACTCTCCTTCATTAAATGGGATGTTGTAGGACTAGGCGAAGAACAGAAGATACTAAATGATGGACACGTGCTCTATTGGAGAGGCAAACCTCAGGGTAGCAAGCAAGAACTAGGGGTAGGTTTCTTAGTTCACAAACGTTTAGAAAAGAATATCGTAGAATTCCATAGTATAAACGAAAGAGTGGCTTCAGTAACAATAAAACTATGAAGGTGTTCATTTAGCCAGCGAGAGAGTAAAAACCAATTTCACAATAATCATGGGAAACTTTAATGCCAAAATAGGTAATAAGACGGAAGGAAAAACCATAGTAGAGAATCACGGAATAGGCACTAGGAATGAGAGGGGACAAATGCTAGTCGACTTTGCGGTGGCTCGAGCACTCAATATTGTGAATACATTCTTCGAGCGAGAAAAGACTAGAGCGGGAGCCGACATGGAAGTCGCCATCGGCCATCAAAAAACGAAATTGACTTCATAATTACAAATAAGCGCGATATAGTAAAACAATGTGAAAGTTATAAATAAAGTAAATGTTGGCAGCGACCATTGGTTGGTCAGAGGCCAAATTAGATTACACCTTAGAAGGGAAAAGAGTAAACTTATACAAAAACCGCAGTCAAAATTAAAGAACAATGCGACAGAATTTAGCATTAACATCCAAAACAGATAT
>NC_061839.1:13923708-13931208 GCF_019202785.1 Penaeus chinensis
AAATAAAAATGATAATGATAATGATGATGTTAATGGTAATGGTAATGGTAACGATAATGATAATTATGATGATGATGATTATGATGATAATGATAATGATGATAATGGTAAAGGTAATGAAAATGAAAATATAATGGTAATGGTTATGATATTGACGATAATGATGATTATGATGATACTGATGACGGTAATGATATTGAAGATTAATATGTAAATGAAGATGATGATGATGGCGATGATAATTATGATTACGATTATAATGATAATGCTGGTGCTAATCTACTAATATTACTACTACTACTACTATTTATGGTGATAAATGATGATGAAATTAATGATAAAATTATAATAATAATAATAATGACAATGCTTTCTACTTTTTCTATTCCGCTGTTGACCTCTTACTCATTTCTTTCATTTCCATCTCTCGGCTCGCTTTAATTTCTCTCCTTTTCGTCCTCGCACCTACCCCCTATCCTCTACCCTAATACCTTACCTGTCCCCTAGACACCCTTGATACCTAAATCCTGAACCCTGAATCCCGAACCGAACTTGGGTAATCCAGCGGGCGGCGCTCAAACACGCTGGAAATGATTTCTGCCCACACACTCAACACAGCTATATTTTATTACTGCCAAACCATGTATTATTTGATAGAAAAATGTGTAAATAAAACTTACAATTATCATTTCCCGAGTTTTCCTCTTGAGTTTTACTGCTTCGAATCGGTGAGGTGACTTATTTTGCGAGTTTTTATCGCTTTATTTGATTATATGTAGTCTTTTAAAGGTAGATGGGGATCATAGTGTTTTCTTTTCATTCTCTTATGCATTTATTTTTAATTCTTAATGATTTCAACGTTTTATAATTTATTTTACTATTTTCATTATATGTTATTTTATTTTCCATTTTAAAGCTTACTTAAATCCTCAGTTTTATTATTAATCACTCTTATTAGTTTTGGATAAGTTTTATGACTTTGGCTTCATTCTTTTAAATATCTAAAACCTGCCACGCCACCACCTTAACTATGGGTTTTTCTTACTAATGTAGGCTTACAGGGGCTATTCGGGATATGGAATGTATAGTTGATAACTTTTACCGTGTTCTGAACTTTATTTTACTAATTACGTGTATCGTTTTATTTATTTTACTTACTGTGTTTTGAATGTTAATCTTCCTAAAGCTCCTTTTTACCATTTTTTTTTTCACCTGGTTGCTTGATCTTTCTATTTACCCTATAGTTTAATACGGTGTTCTTAATCAATTGTACGTTTATTCAGTTTAAATAACTGTTGCCACAGTGACCCTGGAAAATAAACCCGCAAGGGGGTTGTCTCTGGACTCGGTGTTTGAATGTACTCCCCCTGGATTACCCTATTCTGTGGCGTCGCTGGAGTAGTAAGGGCAAGGTTGTGTTTGAGCCATCTTTTACATGCCAGTTAGGATATTGCTGGACGTGGGCATTTAAGTTAACCCAAGGTTTACAAGGTTTTACATTGGCAAGCGCCAGCCAGATACCCCATTCCTTTTTTTAAGCTTAAGTAATTTGTTATGTATCCGTTCCTACAGAACGAGCCTTATTTTTTTGTATCGTATTTATATGTTTATTTACTCGTGGTGCCTTGATTTTACTTTCGTCTTTCATGGGGTCAAGAACAGCATAGCCAGACCTATTTTCTTAAGGGATATGTACCTGGGGCATGAGACAGTGTCTCCACACAGGGGAAGTGAACGGGCCCCCTCCCTCCTTCTTTCAGCCCTAAGCCGCCATCCTCCGCTTGGTTGGATAATATTTCGGGCTTCCCCTCGATAGAAAGCCTTACAGTTGTAAGATGTAAACATTTAATGTGGTCATGTGATCGCAGCAAGATGAGCAGACGTTATGTAACAGAAAAAAGGGAGTTATGGATGGTACCTGATCTTGATGCTCCAGGGTACTTACATACATGCATACATACATACGTGAAAAAGAAAACGAGGGAATGAAATAACAAAAGGAAAGGAAAAGAAAGGAATGTAAAAGATAAGAAAAATAGGGTGTGGGATATAAGGGTGCATTAGGATTATGGAACGTTCTCGGGAAAACGGGAAATCACACGAGGACTGTGTCACTGCAAAATACAGTATCTTTAGGGGCAACAAGGATATTGAGAAAAGCATTTAAAATTTTTATGCAAGAAGAGGAACTCAATTGGACTTTTGGCTATAGGATTTGACCCGTCGCCTTAAGAAAATGATTTAGTTTAATATCTGGTAGTATATAAGAGAAAATGACACCATTGTTATAACAATAATTTTTCGTAAGGATGATTCTAGTAAACGCATCATTTTAGTGGAAAATCATTATAGCATTTGCCTCGAAAGTAAGATCATATAGTGTTTACGCACATGTACCTATGGTAATGTATACACTGGGCTCCATCTATTGATGATACATAAATTTTGAATTCAGTCTATGAACAGTAAAAAGATTTTCTATTACAGCAAGAAGAGCTTGTTTAGTTTCACAGAAAACGAATGTAGTTAATGGTAAACTCAAATGTGTTTCACAAAAAAACAAATAACAGGAAATGAGAGACTAATGCATGTGTGTATGAATGTATAAATACCTATATATATGCATTTATATAATATATGTATATACACACATACAACACACTATCCCCCCTTCTCTATCTACACACACACACACACACACACACACACACACACGCACACACACACACACACACACATATGTATATACATACATACATACATACATATATGCATTTATATATGTGTATATATATTTATACACATATATAAATATAAATATATATATATTTATGTATATGTGTATATATATATATATATATATATATATATGCACACACACACACACACACACACACACACACACACACACACACACACACACACACACACACACACACACACACACACACACCACCACCACCACCACCACCAGAAGTCGGTTGTGATGCAGCCTGGACACACCACGTCAAATATATCGTGAAGTCTGCCTCGTACAGGCTGTGTCGCCGCAGGTCCCGGAGCACAATACCTACTCTAGTCCGGCTCATCAACGAGTACTAATCCAGCACTCCTAGCTCACCTGCACTTACACTTGTCCTTTTGTTATTTGTATTTTGCTTATTTTGTTTTCTATTGCTATAGAATGTTAGTTTATTTTGTTGTTTATGTATATATAGTTTATCTCTTTTCTGTAGTTTTATGTATATTTTCAGCCCCTGGCTGCATGAGAATCATTAAACCTATTACCATTATTACACAGACATATACAACTCTCTCTCTCTCTCTCTCTCTCTCTCTCTCTCTCTCTCTCTCTCTCTCTCTCTCTCTCTCTCTCTCTCTCTCTCTCTCTCTCTCTCTCTCTCTCTCTCAATACACAGTCTTTCCCTCAGATATCCACATCAATGTTGGAACTTCCATATCAATGACTCTTGCGACAGACTTAGTCCTGCTCGTCTACAGCCAATGGGAAAGCTTCTCTTGATTGACAAAATCGGCGTAGTCAAAAAACGGGCCAGTTCTATAACCCTTTAAAATGTGAGTGTTGACAGCAGCACAGGTGCTTCACATCCAAAGGGGCATTCTCTAGGTCGCCGAGGAGTCTCAAGATCTGTAAACAATACAGCCTAACGTCTACAGTATCCTTTGCGGCATGTACCATACTATTGCTGAAATGTTTACTGTTTTATGTTTTTTTTATTTTATTTTTTTTTATTTTTTATGTCAGCTGTATAAGCTAACATACTGATAAACGAAAGAAATGGTAAAAAAGAAAAAAAAAAAAAAATCTAGAGCTGACAAGTACCAATTTATGAAAAGAGAAACATTAAGCAAAAAAGAAGAGGTGATGAATAGTTAAAATTAATTAATATAGTCGTACTTGGGCGATACACGACGATGACAAAATTAAATGAAAGACGGTGAAAGTAAGGATCCGACAATGACAGAAATAGAAAGAAGGAAAGAAGGAGAAAACGATCGGTAATACTGGTAAGTCAAAGCTAATATTTCCTTCGCTTTTTGAATACTTCCTTTAATGTGGATAAGCACTTTCGAGACAGGTGGCGCGTTGATTTTTTCTGTAACACTTTGACGAATGATTATAGTAAAGGTGATTCGGGTATACTAATGTGTTCTATGAATTAAATGACAGGGAGGCTCGACGACATTGTGTTCCTTGGGCAGCTGGGTTTACGTCCGTGTTTGTGGTCATGAATTAACTCCACATTTGATATAGACATTTCTTGTTCCTATACGTTGTATTACGAAATCCCATGGAATGTCGATTACAAAATAGCTATTTCCAAATTCACTCAGTCAGCAGACTCTGATTAAACGTGTGCTGTGCCTTAACTGTGATTAACGGGTAACATTTGTCACGTATTTCAGGTATTGGTTTATCGGCCGACTGGGAATGCCTTTATCGACTACCCTTTCCTTTGTAGTTGAGTGTACTCGGTTACATTTTTGAGATGGGAGAACTGAATTAGCTTTTTATTAAGCATTGGTATAGCAGATGGTTGGTTATCGATGAAATAGTAGCTGAAATACCTCGTTAAATATGAATTTTATCTTTGTGATCTTTTGATTATTTTATTTACGTAGCTTGTTTAAAATAATAATTCGGGAAATCTGTCTATTATAAATCTGTCTATGTATTTGCTTCGTTCTCTGTTTATCAATCTGTACGACATTGGCTTACATCGCCTGTCTATATATCGTTCAGTTTTTGCTAATTATTTAATCTGAGAAATTTCTCAGTTTGCAAAGTTAAAGCTGATCGGCGCTATGTATGAGTGCCGTAATAATTATTATGTTTACTAGTAAGATAAAGATAGAATGTGAGCTAACTAATAATATGTTCTTCAAATATTTATCTCTGATCACTGAATGAACCCCGGTAAACATAAAGTGTAGTCATCTGGGTATATTAAGATCATCCACAATGATGATCTGCTATACTAAGCAACCAGCCCATCCGTCTCAGTTTACAATCACCATTATTGGGGGTAACGACCTTGTGGGCGCACCTCCAGGATCGTTAAAGCCTCCGTCAATGGGGTTCTCCATGTGATAAACTACTCATTCTAGGCCGAGAATGTCCAGCGTCCATAAATGATCTATTTATACGAAGAGAGTATACTTATCACACTAAAGGCGACTCACACTAAGGTGGCACATCGCTTGTGGCATGCCATGTGCCACGCCACTTAAAAACGAACATACAGAAACAAATAAAACCTTTTACAAAGAAGTGGCGTGGTACGTCGCGATATGCCACGTGCGACCTGCAACATCGGGCAGTGTTGTCTGATTTTAATTGGGTTATTACTTCCAAAGTTAATATAATAGAAACATGTTAAAATCATGTAACGTGTGATATAAAAAGGTAAAGTCTTGGATAAATGGCATACATGGAGTGGTTTTGAAATGTCTAGCAAGATTCCGCCAAACACATCTGATAAAACGGCTTCGTTCGCCCAGTGATCGAGGCGATCTTGCAGGAGGAAACAATGCGATGTGTGCTTGCTCTCGTGCATAACTAAGCCTCTTCCAGACAATTTGTATAAACTGTGGGGAAATACAAATATTATTATGATACAACATAACCTTAATACAATAAAAATGCTCGCAATAGTAATATATTTTTTCCCCCACACTATTTTCAGGGAATTGGAAATGTTTGCCTCACATTCTGCCAAAAGTCATCCACTTTATTCCTCTAAGGGGGGGGGGGTCGCATTCCGTTAGCTGAAAGTCTATATCTCAGGTTTGAGAGCGCCCTCACGCACAAGGACAGGCATATTAATATAAACACACACACGCACCTATAGACAGACACAAACACAAATAAAAGCAATAGTACTACTACTACTACTACTACTAATAATAATGAATAGTTGTCGCAAGATTACTTAGGACTTTGGGCAACAACATCGTCGTCAACCTCCGATAATGGCATCTCGTGAGCAGAGCGACTCGCGCCACGTGCATCCCTGATCTGAAATCACCGTGCCACGTGTCACTTGCCAATTGCCAGCTGCCATTTGCTACGAGAGAGAGAGAGAGAGAGAGAGAGAGAGAGAGAGAGAGAGAGAGAGAGAGAGAGAGAGAGAGAGAGAGAGAGAGAGAGAGAGAGAGGGAGAGAGAGAGAGAGAGAGAGAGAGAGAAAGAGGGAGAGAGAGAGAGAGAGAGAGAGAGAGAGAGAGAGAGAGAGAGAGAGAGAGAGAGAGAGAGAGAGTATATCTAAGTAGAACTTCATATCCCAAGGTGAGTGTAACACATGAACATACACTATGACAACGATACCTGCAAAGCCTGTCAACCCAAGGTACATAGAGTAACGAGAAACACATAAGGATTCGGCTTTCTAAGTGAATGCAGTATGAAGTATAATGTGATATACAGGTTCAGGGTTACGTAATAGATTATTGGCATCGGTACTTGGGCTTTTCGTTGTTTAAGATTAATAAATTAATTCATATCAAGACTGATGTTTCTTGGACATGAGGCCATCTATCACAGACCCTTGTGAACAATTCTGTGAACAATTTTGTGAACAGTTCTGTGAACAGTTCTAAACGCCTGACTGCACTAGCAGGAAATTAAGACATCATCGGATGAGAGAGAGAGAGAGAGGGAGAGAGAGAGAGAGAGAGAGAGAGAGAGAGAGAGAGAGAGAGAGAGAGAGAGAGAGAGAGAGAGAGAGAGAGAGAGAGAGAGAGAGGCGGTGTACATACGTAACGTAGTTTATAAGAGGAGTACTTGAACATTATTTCAATAATGATTTGCTAATACTCCAAGAATAACTTTATATCCTGTTATCTACCGCCATGATGTCCTGGTAACACATGATAATTTTTTTTATTCAGCTAAATGTTAAGCCTTGAGTAAATATTCTATTATCATTCCAAACTATTGATATAACATTAATCATTCCATATCAGTTTCCCGTTTTCTGTTACTAAATTATAGGCCTAAAAGAGAACAAAATGAACAAATAATATTCCTGTTTAAGAAACAGAAAACAGTGAAGGAAATGGCAAAACATCTGATATTTCCTTATTTTACTACGCTTCAAGTAGTAAAGTACATTCCAGAGGTACGATAATGTGATAAGGAAAAGCAGATCAACGGCCAGCGGTGAGTGGCGGTGTGTGGGTAATGGCCCAAGGCACTCCCATTCTCACCGTGATGCCAACTTTATCTCGTCGATGATAAGAATCATATCAGGTCGGTTATAAGGTGGCCGTGGTCGGCTCTAAGCCTTGTAAGAAAAAGTGCGGGAGAGCATTATGCGGTGATCTCATTGCAACCCTAAACGTTTTACGGTATAATGAAAATTGATAACCTATTGTTTTTTTTTTTCATGAGATAATTCGTTGCTGTTAGTAATTACACACACACGTATATACGCATATATTCGTTATATATTCATATATAAATAACGCAGAAAAAACT
>NC_061839.1:13953708-13958708 GCF_019202785.1 Penaeus chinensis
ACACACACACATATAGATATATAAATGAATATATGTACTGTATATATATACATATATAGTTATGTACGTGTGTGTACGTGTGTGTACACACACACGCATACATATGTGTGTGTACACTCGCAAAAAAAGTACCTTTACTTTTTCTGACTTAACAATATGATATGACAACGAAAACGGATGGAAAAATGCTGTGTGCTCGAGCTGATACTGGTATCCCTGACAGGGGCGTCATTTGGGGGAGGGGGAGGGGCAAGGTGACAGTTGTCCCCCCCCCCCCTAGACTAAATAAGGATGACGATTTTTTTTTTTTTTTTTTTTTTTTTACTAATTACGCCTATGTAGATCCGGATATAGCTTAAAATGCCCATAGAATAACTAATTTTCTAAATTTTGGTTCACTTCGCTTGGCTACATTTAGAAAATTTTGGGTTTTGAGATGTATAATACTATTTATATTTAGCTTTACCGTCACCAGCTTGGCGAACGCTAGCAAGTTTACGTAGTGTGGATGCCACTAACGCCGCCGTTAACTGGTGTCCAATCATTCCTATGCCATAATCGCTTGGGCAACAACGATATGAAGGTGTCTCTGCCCATGGCTACCCAAACGTTCTCAGTGAGACTGAAGCACAGCATAATCTCGTGGAGTTGCCGAAATCACGCCTGCTCGTGTGGATAGGGCTGTTATCCTTGACGAGCTAAAATGACTCCGAATCTGGGAACACCATGGCCTTCACCGATGGTAGAAACCTCTTGTCCAGGATTTCCACATAGGTATACTCCCCATATCTGCCTGGGTCCGACAGCCGTAAAACTCCCCGACACAGCTGCTGTGCATCCACTTAAACTGCCCAGCGATTTCTGACAGTCTGTGTGCTGTTGCCAACGGAACAAAAGGGAATCGCATCCCTTGTAGTAGTTAAAAAAAAAAAAAAAAAAAAATGTAAATAAATAATTAAAAGGAAAATGACTCACGGTCGAGGGTCCTGGCAACTAACTACCGGTCACGCCCCCTTCTCAAACCCAGTTAGATGTAAAGAGTGTCGCCACTGAGTATCAAATGGTTTCCATTAGCTCATGATATTCATACAATTCAATGCAAGCTACCTATTTGTCTTTCATAGCACATTAATTTATAGTTTTCAATGATATTTACTTGATCATCCTCCGCCGTGCATTTAGGGTACCCACTTCTGACCTTGACTCTGGTGGATCCAGTTTCTTGGTGTCGCTTGATCCACAGAGATACAGTTGGCTTCGAAATACCTAATCTTGATATTTCGCAAGAAACGTAAGTATGATCCATTACTAATATTGGCAAGATACGAAGCCCTAGCCATATCAACTCCGAAACACTATTCGAACACATCATGAAGCTTCATCTGTTCCGTGCTTTGAAAACAATTACCAACCTTTTCGAATCAACTCCTAGCGATCGTTTTGGTTTCATCTACTCCCGAGTAAAGAACCTTTTTTTCCAGCAAGAGTACATATTTGTGAATGATTCTTCAACCTATCATTTAGACAGATGCAGTTAACATGAAGAGGATAAGTTATATTACACAAAATATATCCAAACTGAGCAACTCATTGATTGAATATACCATACGTGTAAGCTCATGGTGGGAAGGTAAACAGAGGAACAGCTTTTACTTTCTGCTATGTGTTTTAATTACTTTAATTACTTAAGTCCGTATGTAGTGTAAATTAGATATGGTAAGCAAAATAATGCCGATTAAGATATAATTCCAAAGAAAAAAAAAAAAACATAACGAAAGAAAAAGCAAATACTGAATGTGCTCTCGACGAGGGAAAGCCATCAAGTAATTAGATCTGTCAGTTTCATCTATTCAATCATTTACGCTGTACGAGTAATAGATAACTGAAAAAAACCAACGGTATTGAATTCTGTAGATGTGACGGACATACATATAGTGTAGAAATGCGACTGCTAAAAGCTAGTGAAGAGGAAAAAAAGACTAATGACTTAATTGGTTATTGGTTATGTAACTGCCTTATACCTTCGTTACGAAACACATATGTCTAGATGAATAGCGATAAATGATATTTCAGTTCGGAAAGGAATCATGATTCCTTAAGCTATCGCTAGAATACTTTTTGTAAAAAAGTGTAGTAACTCTTGGTTATTGTTGATATATCAAGAGGAAAGAATGATATAAAAAACTGACAATATCAATAGATTGGAGTCTTATACTGTAATAATTCTGTAACAAGGCGACACAAAACTGATGACCAAATGAAAAAGAAACTCTTAACCTGAAAAATGATGATCATGATATTCTGCTGAGACCCAATTTGTTGACAATCTGTGCATTCAAGGCCGAGTGTTCATGCTTTAAGTACCAGCTTCTATAACTCTGAAGTCAAGTTAACGTGCTTCGAACAATAATGTATGCATGCGCTCGCACACAGATTTGTGTGGGTGTGCATACACTACTAAACTAAGGTTATTTTTTCACAATTAACGGAATAAGAAACTCGCACAAATACACTTAAATTTAATTTCTGTGCGAAGAGCATGTTAATAAAAAAAGATATAACTCGTTCTTGCTTGAACAAAATGGTACAAATACACGTATGTTCTATATAAATTTAGAATAGCTACGATTTGCTTCTTGTTATGCTTTTAAATAATATCTTATGCTGCAAGCTTAACTTTTGAAATACTGTAGTCAGTAATATAGTCAAGATAAGAGATTTGACATCTCTGTCTTGAATCTAGTGAGATTGTGATATTTATTCTTGATCTGCTCACCATCTTTAAATAGATACCATCCCGTTTATCGCTCTTCCCTTCGTAATTTTTACACATCAAGTGCAGATGTATTACCTGGCCATGTTTAATGACATCTAAAACTTGCGGCTAAATTAGTCACTAAAAATACTTCCCGGTGTTATTTCGTTTGTCACGTAACTTACATCAAAGTTGATTATAGATACAATTTCATGAAAAGGGTCTTTGATTATTCTTCGTTACGCAATTTTTGATAGTAATATCCAGTGATGTCAATATCTGCGTAAACGCTGTTATCTGTTGTCATTAAAATGTTTAAAGAGTGACTATTTTCTCTTAAATGGTCATTGACTAATCACGGTCCAATTTTTGCCTATTCTACTGCTAATAATTATAGCTCTAAGTCTGCTTTATATTCTACAGAAATGCATATAGTCTTTGGAATCAGAGGTAATAATATAAAAAAAGACAATGAATTTCTAGAGCTCTGAAGGGCTAATATCACTCGAAAAGTAAATGTAGATGAAGATGGCGAGGAAGAGGATTAAAGATGAGGTTGATGATGATGATGATGATGACGAATGAGGACCCGGACGATTATAATGAGGAATAGGAAGAGGAAGAAGAAGAGGAAGAGAAAGAAGAGGCGTCTAGCGACCTAAAACGACAATTTCTGTTTCACTATTATGGCCGCCTCTCCCTCCCACATATATCTTCATCATAATTATTCAAATGGTAATTGCAATATAACGACGAAGAACAAGAACAAGAAAAAGAAGGACCCTCAAGCGCAGACGTGTTTATGTAAGAGAGTTTATACTACCATGAATACGATACTAGAAATTAAATGTAGATGTAGACGTTCTCACACCGGTACTTAGAAAAAGAGAGAGAGAAAAAAAAAAATACATTTTATACTAGAACTATTTACACTTTACACACACTCTTTTTAGCCGCTGCTCCCAGCACTCTCCTTCGTCTTATTGCGTAAAAGCGTTGGTAGAAAGTAAATAGTCAGAGACTTTCTTGACATGACAAACCGAGAAAAGATCAACACCAGCCAGGGTCGGATAGAGAGCTGAAGATGATACGAAATGGAAAATTAAAGAAGGAGATAAGAAAAAAGAGAAAAAAAAAGAAAAACAAGAGCAGCATGAAGAGGATAAGGGTAATTGGAGACTTAAAGGAAAAGCAAGACAACTGGTCAGGGTAAATATTATGAAAAAGAAAAAGATTAGAAGCTGGATTTAAAACAGAAATTAATGGAAACAAGGATAAGAATGTTAAAGAAATATATATTTG
The DNA here is from genome assembly GCF_019202785.1 of Penaeus chinensis. NCBI lineage: Eukaryota > Metazoa > Arthropoda > Malacostraca > Decapoda > Penaeidae > Penaeus > Penaeus chinensis. The sequence continues at coordinate 13,957,766 of NC_061839.1, forward strand.
AATATATATATATATATATATATATATACATATACATACATACATGTATATAGATATATATGTATATATATAATATGAATAAAAATTCCAAAGAGCTAAAGACTTCAATAGAAAATTAATTGATGCATTTATATATATATATAAATATATATACATATACATACATATATATGTGTGTGTGTGTGTGGTGTGTGTGTGTGTGTGTGTGTGTGTGTGTGTGTGTGTGTGTGTGTGTGTGTGTACACACACACACACACACACACACACACACACATATATATTTACATATGCATATACATATACATACATATGAATATATATGTATATATACATATACACACATATATACATATATATATATATATATATGTGTGTGTATATCAGGAAAATCAGGAGAAAACTAAATGAAGCACAAATGTAGAAAAGATTAACAATGTAATGCAAATCCTATCACACATTTAATCGGCATTAAAAAAAATATGTACATGTAAATATGTTCAACACTGAATTCCCTTGTTCTGTATTCATTAGCTGTCGCTTCAAGGACAAGGGAGCGAAACATCGCGTAAAAAAATAGAAAAAAGAAAAAAACAAAACACACAAAAAAACAAAAACGGAAAGAGGAAAAGTGAAACAAAGAGAAAAAAGAAAACGAGTCACTATAAATACCGTGAATTATAATAAACACATATATATATGGACATATATGTATATATTATATGCACACACACACACACACACACACTCACTTACACACACACACACACACACATACTCATATACATATGTATATACATATATATATATATATATGTATATATGTATATATATATGTCGTTGTGGCATAAGTGTTAGCGCGCCGAGCAGCGGTTGAATAGAAGGGCATCCAATCAGGCAAGGGTGATACTGCCATATTACCTCTCAATAGTGAATTGAGGGAGGC
>NC_061839.1:13971208-13976208 GCF_019202785.1 Penaeus chinensis
GCTATCAACCAGCGGCATGTGGCCAAGGTTATTAAGCCAATGGATCCTATTTATTCTATCAATCTATATAAGGTCATAAAGTTTTGTCTCCCTTAAAAAAGTGATTACTTTATTTATTATTTTTTCATTGTCTGATAAAAGGTTTGATGTTATTAAGGGTATGTTTTTCATTCTGAAATAGTTTTTTAGTGTTTGTCTATTGTTTTGGTATTGGTGGCAGGATATTAAGATGTGGTCTATTGAGAGATGGTTTGTGCAATGGGGGCACTGTGGAGGGAATCTTTTTTCTAGGTATGGAGTGAGGTGGGTTATCCTTGTGGCGTTGAGTCGTAGGCGTGCCAACACCACCTCCTCCCTTCTGTTTTTCCTGTGGGCCGTGGCCCACAGTTCTATGTTTGGTTTTATTTTTTTTGTGAGTTGGAGGTTGGTCCACTCACTTTGCCACAGGAGATGTATTTTTGCTTTTATAAGAGACACAAAACACCTGAGATCTGTACGAACTATGGTAGTGTCCAGATCGCCAGTTGACCCGGCTAGTTTGTCAGCCTGTTCATTACCATGGATACCAGAGTGACCTGGTACCCATATTAGTTTGATTGATTTGTTGGCACCGTGTAATTTACGAATGATATTACCCAGCAATTCATTTTTAGTGGTATCTAAGGATTTAATAGCTTTAAGTGAACTTAATGAATCTGAAAAAATAACTATTCTATCGTGGGTCGTCGATAGTGCAAAATCAATAGCTTTATCAATGGCAAAAAGTTCCGCAAGAAAAATCGATGTATGATTCGGCAGTCTAAACTTTAGTTCACATTCAGTCGACCATACACCCGCACCTACACACTCATCTGTCTTGGAGCCGTCGGTATATATATGAAAAAAAGATAGATGTTTAATAAGGATCTCTCTGAACCTCTGGCGTACCTCACCCTCCGGCGCCATGGCCTTGGCTGATGGAAGCCAGGCTTCCATGATAGAAAAATTGGGTGTTTCCCATGGCGCTATATTTGACTGAACCAGGGTATCGATGGTAGAGAGATCTATACCGACTTTCTCGACGAGGTCGTGGAGTCTCGTGGCAAAGGGCCTAGTGCCTCCATTGCCATTAGGGTGGCTCGGGTCTCGAGCCACCTTTGCGGCATAGGTCAGTGCCAACTGGCCGCGTCTGAGTCGGAGGGGAGGTACTCCTGACTCCACCTCAAGACGCTCGATCCGAGTACATTTAAGGGCTCCAAGACACACACGCAAACAAGCATTCTGCACAGCATCCAATCCTTTCAAACTTGTTTTCGATGCCGAACCATACACGATTGACCCATAGTCTACTTTAGACCTAATCAGGGCTTTATATACCATTAGCAAAGACTGTCTATCAGCTCCCCATTTATTACCAGAAATGCACTTTAATAAATTTAGTGCTCTTTGACATTTATTCTTTAATTGACCAATGTGGTCTTTCCAATTGAGTCTACTATCAAAAAGTAGCCCAAGAAATCTTGCAGAATTTTGAATAGGTATTGGGTGGTTGTCTAGAGTTAGCCTGATGTTCGGCTTCCTCCTATGTGAAAAAATTACCCCAATACTCTTTCTAATGGAAAACTTAAAACCCCACTGGAGGCCCCAGTTATGAATCATATCCAGTGCCAATTGGATGCGATTTGCTGAGAATTCTGCATTATTGCTGGAATGCCATAATGCACAATCATCAGCGTACAGTGAGTATTTAAGATTCCGAGGAGGAGCTGGTAAGATGTCATTTATCATACATAAAAATAATGTTGGTGACAAGACACTTCCTTGTGGGACCCCGTTTGCCTGGACAAAAATGTCCGAAAAAGTGACATTGTCAGAAAACAATTTGACAGAAAACGTTCTGTCAGAAATGAAATTTTGAATAAAACAAGGCAAGTTTCCACGTAATCCGAAAGCATAGAGTTTTCTGAGTAGGCCATATCGCCATGTCATGTCGTAGGCTTTTTCTATATCTAAAAATACTGAAATCAAAAAATCTTTTTTGGCAATTGCCTCTTGAATATGACTGTCCAGCTTTACCAGCTGATCGAGAGTTTGGCGTCCCTTTCGGAAACCGCACTGCTCGTCAACTAGTAAATTACTGGAATTTAAAAAATGCAATAGCCTACTGTTAACAATTCGTTCCATGACCTTGCATAAGCAACTTGTCAACGCAATTGGGCGGTAGGAGATGGCAAATCTGGGATTACCCCCTCCTTTCAATATGGGAATGATGTGGGCGAAGTGCCATGAGTTTGGAAAAGCGTGGCTTTTCCAAATTTCATTGTACACTTCTAGCAACTTAATCATGTCATCATGATTAAGATGCTTCATCATCTCATATCGAATCTCATCGGGGCCTGGGGATGTTCCTCTACAGGCTTCTAGGGCTCGGACAAGCTCATCCATTGTTAGATCTTTATTGTAATCAAAGTCATCTCCTGTGGCAAAGTGAATTGGTTGCAGCTCAGCCGCTTCCTTGATGGGCAGGAATGCGTGATGGTAGTTTGCTGAGCTGCTTGTATGAGAGAACTGCCTGGCGAGTGCATTAGCGATGTCTCTAGGTGAGTCCAAATTGTTACCCTCTTCTATGATGTTGTTAATTTTGAATGATGTTTTTTTTTTATTTATTTTATTAATAGTGGACCAAACCTCTGATATTTTGGTATTGCTATTTATTGTAGAGACAAAGCTCCGCCAGGAGTCTCTTTTTGCTTGTCTTATTATTCTACGAGCCCTAGCTCTTGCTTGTTTGTAATTGCAAAAGTTCTCATTAGTGATGTTATTTTGGAAAAGCCTGTAGGCCTTATTGCGTCGGCACAGCGCCCTGCGGCAATCTGGTGTCCACCATGGAACTCTATGCTTAACGCTATCTGTCGAAGTTTTAGGAATGGATAGCAAAGCTGCTTCTAAAATCGAATTCTGAATATTGTTTACTTTATCATCAATGGTTTCTCCAACAAGTTCGAGCTTGACGCTCCTTGTGAAGGCGACCCAGTCTGCTTTTTTTACGTTAAATTTAGGCGCTGAAGGCGTTCTCACTGTGTCGCATGAATATTTAATCAAGATAGGAAGATGATCGCTTCCCAACGAGTCGTCAATGGTGTGCCACAGGCACTTGGCTGCTACTGATGATGAGACCAGTGATATGTCTATAAAGCTCAAATTCCCGGTGTTATCGTCCACCCGCGTGGGACTACCATCATTCAGAAGGACTAAATCAGACTCGTTAATCAGCTTAACTACTTGCTCACCTCTACCATCCACCCGTAGGGAACCCCATAACGTATGATGAGCATTAAAATCACCTAAAATTACTTTATTTTGTGGCAGACGTTCCTGAAGAGCAAAAAGCTCATCATAGATTATCACTTTATCAGGCGGACAATAAACTGAACATATAGCCAGATACGTGCCATTAATTTTTACTTTGCATGCGACAAACTCCAAAGTAGAATCAATAGTCACTTCTGTAAAAGGGAGGCTTTGGTGGATGTACATGGCGACTCCGCCTCCACCCCTACCCTCACGATCCTTCCGACATAAATGGTAGTTCCTGAGCGATACGACCTCGTCAGAGACGAGGTTTGTCAAATGAGTTTCTTGGAGAACGATAATATCGGGAGCATAGGACGAGGCTAATAATTTAAGGTCATTTACTTTAGATCTAATACTTCGACAGTTCCATTGTATAATGGTTGATGCGATGATTACGTTTTATGGGGTTTGGAAGTGCCTTGTCCACCAGTTTTTATTTTCTTTTTATGGGAGGGAGGCGCCTCCTCTCCCTCGCTTCCCGGGGACCTCTCACGGGATGGTTTGGAGACAGAAGCCTCCATGTCCTGCACCTCCTGGCGAGGGAGACGACTGACAGACTGCGACCTGCTTCTCTCTCGAGAAACCGATCGCGAGCCAGACGAAGTCCTCACAGGAGTAGCCCGGACGGGAAGGTGCGCTCCGGACTGTGATTCGGTGTCTGCTTCCTTAAGATGTTTAGGCTGGGTTGATGCAGCCATTTGATCGACTAATTTTGTCAGTTGATATACTTTAATATTTAAATCTTTAACGGTTTGTTTGAGTTCGGCAATTTCCTTATCCTTAGCTGCAAGCTGTTGACTGATATCACTTGTACTAGGGTTGTTGCTAGTTACCGCTGCAGCATAGGAAGTATCGGGTTTGTGTGTCAAACTTTCCACTTTCCTCTTAGCTTCAGTATAACTAACTTCATGCTTTCTCATATATGCCAATGTTTCAGTCTCCTTCTTCAGGATGCTGCACTCGGCAGATCCTGAATGATGGGGACCTTCACAGTTAGCACATTTGGAAATTTTGCTAGTACATGTGATGGTGTCATGGGCTTCAGCACATTTACGGCAAGTGAATTTAGAAGAATCTTTGTCAATACATCTTAATGAGGTGTGTCCGAATTTTTGGCATCTATTACAATGCATTGGCTTTTGGACATAAGGTCTTACTTGTACACGTTCATAACCGACGTTGACATATTCAGGGATTCTATTCAAGGCAAAAGTCAAAAAACACAGTCCAGTTTTCGTTCGCACATTCCCGTCCTTCTTGGTCATACAATGAACGTCCACTACGTCTTGGTCCTTCATGCTCTCAAGAATTTCACTTTCATCCATCGTCCTCAAATCCCTGTGATAGATTACTCCCTTACAGGTATTTGGGCCAATAGGAATAGTTACTTTAACTCGAAGATCATGAATTTGCGTCAGCTTAAGTAAATCCTTAATCTGGGAGTTGTATTGTACTTTAACAAGGAGGCTTCCATCTCGCAATTTTTTAACAAAATCAAAGTCGCCGTCCACTTGACCATCAAGGACCTTTTTGATGATAAAGGGGTTCACGTTCAGAAGCGACTGATTTTCATTCACGCATCTTACATTCGCGAACCTTGCATTCTGGGTGGGGATTGTGAAAATTGGTCGTCTCGTCTTGTCATTAGTGGGGGTTCCGTTGTTCGT
>NC_061839.1:13991208-13993708 GCF_019202785.1 Penaeus chinensis
CACGATGATGATAATTATATTAAGGATGATACATAGCCGAAATGTTATTAAAGATGATTATGGTATTCATAACAATAGTGACAGTGCTAATGATAACGAAGTTGATAATGATAACAGAAATGATAAAGATGACGACGATGAATATGATAATGATAACAATAACTTGCGTGCGTGAGCGTGCATGGATGCATACAAGCACGGAGTGTATGTGTATGTATGTATGTATGTATGTATATATGTATGTATGTATGTATGTATATATGTATGTATGTATGTATATATGTATGTATGTATGTATATATGTATGTATGTATATATGTATGTATGTATGTATATATGTATGTATGTATATATGTATGTATGTATATATGTATGTATGTATATATGTATGTATGTATGTATGTATGTATATATGTATGTATGTATGTATGTATATATATATATATATATGAAAAGGAAAACAATCAAAATAAGAAATTGTTTCATTTCTTATTGTGGCTATTTTCCTTTTCATCTTTGTGTGACTGTGTTCATATCTATATATATATATATATATTATATATATATATATTATATATATATATATTATATATATATATATTATATATATATATATGTGTGTGTGTGTGTATCAAGTACGCTGGAAGAGGAAAGGGTTTGTAGACATATGAAGCCGTGATACGTATGCCCGTTGGGAGGTACAGGGGGAAGGGGGGGGGGGGGGCATTCATTCCGAGAGGATTAGGAGGAGGGGGCTGGGGGGAGAGGGGCAAGGGCGGAGGAGACCAGCCCAGAAATCCCTTCATCTCCTTCGAGGACCGCGCGAAGCTACATGTACCTACAATATAGGTTTCTCGGAAAATGCCTTGAGCTTTGATGCTACGTGGAATAGATACAATTTTCCTTTTGCTTGTTATTTAATTTTAGTTTTATTCTCCCATCTTGATGGCAATTTTCTTTTTGAGATTCTACTTCGATGGGATATATTTAGTATTGCGTTTGTACATTTCATTGCTTTCCTGTGTAAATATATTTGGCTGTTTGTAGGTGTACTTGTATGTGTATGTGTGAGCACTAGTGTGTGTAGTTGCATGGTTGAGTGTGTATGTATTTGTGTGTCTGGTTGTGTGCGTATGTGTCTGTGTGTGTTTACTATTGCCATTCATGTATATCCGTTGAATGTTTAATGAAAGGAAATTCGGAATGCAATTAAGGATATATTTCTAATGATTCTTTTATAATGTATATGTTTTAAAATCTCGCGAATCTATAATGGATAATATATCAATAAACGATAAATTACCAGTCTTGATGAAAATAATATATATTTAAAGTGTTTGATATTCATAACACGATGATGATAATTATATTAAGGATGATACATAGCAGAAATGTTAATAAAGATGATTATGGTATTCATAACAATAGTGACAGTGCTAATGATAACGAAGTTGATAATGATAACAGAAATGATAAAAGATGACGACGATGAATATGATAATGATAACAATAACTTGCGTGCGTGAGCGTGCATGGATGCATACAAGCACGGAGTGTATGTGTATGTATGTATGTATATATGTATGTATGTATATATGTATGTTTGTATCCATGTGTGTACGTATGTATATGCACCTCCCAACTACTCCCCTCCAACACACATACACACATACTCTCATACACACATGGATACAAACATACATATATACATACATACATATATACATACATCATCTCGGAATCAACGGACCTACTCAAGCCAAGAAAAATCCAGTTCCTTTTCGGAAAGTATTAACGAATAGTAAAGTACACGTTTTTTTTTTTTCCATCGCCATTCCTAGGACAACGGTTGACGTGATCTTCAAGTAATCGGGAAGATCAGCGTTAATTTAGACCATTGGTTCTCAAGCTGGTGTGCCTGGAGGTGCCTCTGCGCGAGATTCCGTGACAAAATAAATATTGTGTCTTAATTATGTCAGTCCCATTTCTCTGGTTGTCATACATTTGTCGTTAAAGCATGTAAGCTGTCTTTATTTTTGTTTGGAGCTTCATTAATTCACTGAGGCAGGCGAAGATGCGATGTGTTACGAAGGTGAATCCGTATAAAATGAGGGGGAAGGGGGCATATACAAGCGTGACGTATAAAGGGCTATGCTATTTTAGGAAGCCGTCATTGAGAAGTGTTTGGGAACCAATGATTTAAAAATGCTATTGAGAGCCTCCATTTTCGTAATCTGGAAGTTTTAGATGGTATTTTAAACTAAGGAAAATCTAAAGAGGTAGTGTTACCTACATATCTACAAATCTATATACATGCTATGTGTACATATATAAAAATATGTGTGCAACCCTACTTATATGCATATCTATGTATATATCTATCAACACACGCACACATACTCTCTTTCTCTCTCTCATACAAACACACACATATATCCCATGTGAGCGCGTATATATATATATATATATATATATATATATATATATATATATATATATA
>NC_061839.1:13996208-13998708 GCF_019202785.1 Penaeus chinensis
GGATGCGGAGCACCCTAAACATCCGAGTTCCTCGCCATGTGGATTCATCCACGTAGCCAAGATCATGCGGGAAGAACATCATCCTGCTGCCCTGTCGCGCCAACTACCATACTCTTGTAGGGTCCATCATTCGGACTACTGCAACCGGTGTTTTATAGATACAGCTGGGTTACAATATATACACATATATATGTGTGTGTTTACATATGCAAATGGATATACACATATACATACATACTGTACATCAAAAATACATTTATATAAATATGCACGTCATGGGTATCCTATTTGCTTCTTGTTCCATGAAACACATCAACATTATTTATTGGTGATATACCGTATATTATATATTGCAAATAATAAAAGATCATTTATGATATTTCTACTAATGTGAACAAAGGCAAGATCATGTAACACAGGTAAATGTTAAGATAATGAAGTAAAAGTAAGAGAAATCTTATAACATACAAGGTATAATATTTCTGTGAATGTTCAAAACATACGTAAACCTCACAGTAAATAGTAGTGTAATTCTGGTCCATTTCGAAAGTTTACATTGCTACTCGAGTTTTTATTTTTCATTCTCTTTTCAACATTTCGAAATGCACCTCGAGTAGAAACTTCTTAAAAATAAAAGAAACTAAAAGAAAGAAAACGTCATTCTAAGCGTATTTGATTTCTCTGAATGATTCTGTGAAGCAAATACAGTATTGATCCGAATACAGAGTCCGCTATTACTCTCTCATTTGTTTTGCAACTTGAGAAGATTGTTTTTGTTTAACTCTGGTTATGCTGTGTTTACTCATATCAGAGACCAATATTTGTTCCTGAATACATGGTTGTTCTCTGTTTATCCAACTTATTGTACTTGTATGTACTTAATCTATGAAAATATTAAAAAAAAAAAAAATCTTTCAATGCGGGAAATGTAAAGGAAAGCAAATGTAAACTCATTGGAATCCTTTTGCATCTGCAGTGAAAAGAGATTAAGAAATGTAGCAGACAATAAAACTTCAGTAAATCGGTGAACAGATTAGGTAAATATTACTATGATCTCTTGCTTGTAATCATGCTGTATTCAGACGACTTAGGAATACTCTGACCGTTGAGTGAGTAAGAAAAATAATTGTTGACTCTGCTTAAACACTTAGAGATAGGTCGAGAATGAAATTAAATGTTCCATCTTCATTCAGAGCCAAGATACTCTTGTTGTTTACTGACTAAGGCTATAATATCACATAATCCGTGCGATTGAGATTCCTCAGATAACATAACATGCATTACTACATTCGTTAGGGATTACATTTTGATACAATTTACATGATTTTTTCAGCAATATAGTTGCAATGTAAACCTCTTCAGCAATATGTTAACACAGTCTGAAAGTCTAAAATGTTAATGCATGCATATAATGTATACTTCCATATGTATAATAGTTTTTCTACAATCGTTAACACATGACATGTATTCGTTATGAAGTTGTATGTTTGATGAAGGAACAGTATTTTTTTTTGTTATTTTTTTTTTTATTCTCGCTTTCCTGTCGATGATGCAAGAGGATGGTCTAACTTAGGTGGTTTTGCTTTTTAACATTTACACGTTTCGACTGACTGTAGTGCTGAGGTAAATCTCAAATGTATGAGGGATATTTCAATATCTCCAAGATGTTGGAGTGGAGTTACACAAGAAGTTATGGAAAGAAAAGAAGAGATAAACAGAGGACGAAGGAGAAGGAAAAGAAACAGAAGACGAAGGAAATATAAATAGATGACGTAAAAAAACAAAAAACAAAACAAAATAGATGAACAAACAATAAAGAAAAACAAGAAATGGAACGAAGAAGAAAAACCGAGGAGACAGAGAAGAAGAAGAAAAAGAAGAAAAAAAAAAAACTAATGATAAAGATAAGATAAGAAGAAGAGGAATGACTTAAAAACGAGTCACACACACAATCGTAATTTAACTTCGAATTTCATCACTCAGAAGTGATACCTTTAACTATCTTACAACATCAACTCTACGCTCTGGACGTCCCCGCAAATGCATTTCAAAAGGAATTTCTCTGAAGTACAAAATCAACACGCATCAAAGGGAACTTGTATCAGTGAGAGGTATGGCAATAGGGGAAAAAATACGAGGCAAAGGGGAAAGAAATGGGAGCAATACACGGGGAAAGCAAGAGGGGAAAAGGGTGGAATTTGGACAAGGGGAAAGGGAGAGGAGAAAGGGGTGTGGATAGGGCAAGGGGAAAGGGAGAGAGGAAGGGTGTGTGGTTAGAATAAGGGGAAAGGGAGAGGGGAAAGAGGTGGAATTTTGACAAGGGGAAAGGGAGAGGGGAAAGGGGTGTGGATAGAATAAGAGGAGAGGGAGAGGGGAAAGGGGTGTGGATTGGACAAGGGGAAAGTAAAAAGGGAAAGGGGTGGGAATTGGGCAAGGGGAAAGGAAAAGGGGAAAGGGGTGTGGTTAGGACATGGGGAAAAGGCGGGATTTGGACAAGGGG
>NC_061839.1:14016208-14021208 GCF_019202785.1 Penaeus chinensis
TTAGATCAATGAATGCTTAAATGTACTCATTAATTATAGTGTAACTTTGAATAATTAATCAATAATTTCAAAGTGACAATATTAGTATTATTAATTAGTGCAATTCAAGGTTTGAATTAAATCTTCGTAAAATAAATCAATACATTTATTAGCAGATTATTATCAATGCAATATAATAAAATTACAATACCAAACCTTACGTAAAAAAAAGAAATATATTTTTTGGGTTCTTAACTCTCTAAATAGAACTAAACAGTTATGACTCACTGTCATATAATTATGAAACATTCAGTCATGGAACTTGATGAAAATAAAATCAACAACATTCAAAATTACGGTACATCTTCATGAATTAGATATTATAAAACAAAGCATCATTATAAAAGTAATTATTTATTCGTTGTCTCAAAGATAATAAATCAATTATATATTACACAAAATAATCATGATCAAGAGACAAGCAAATAGTTAAATCATAGGAAACATGATCAGTGAATTAAATATTATTCTAACAGAAAAATAATCATAAGAAAAACAAATAGTTAATTATAACAGAGATAAATTAACTAGTACTTTTATGTGAATATATGAATCAAACATCAAGCAAGTAAAAGTAACAATCATGACAAAAGCAAATACTTGATAAACAAAAAATCGATCTTACGCTACGGCGGAAAATAACAGGACTGTCTACGTACTTCCGCTGAGCTATCAATCTTATAAAGCACTTAATTATTTAATTACACTTATAACTATTTTCATTACTGTTTATAAAGAAGTTATATCTAACACAATACTTATATATGAACTTGATGTCTAGTACATTTATTTGTTTTGACCATTAACTATTAACACAATATTGCTACAGCATTAATCAAATTTGGTAATCAAGTTGTTTCATTAGATGTTCATACAAATATTCATTTTCTTCCTAATCCTAACTATGTTCCAGAATAGCTCTCCCTTGTTACTGTTTTCCATTTATAATTCATGTCCACTATATGCACTAAAATACTTCACACGGGCTTACCGAGATGACCCTGGCTACTGGACGCTACTCCGAAACCTGATCCTCATTCTCCGACACTCAGCATCCTTTTATTTTCGATATGGAGCTCATCCGGTGACGCCCTTGCCGGTTATCACTTAATTATTGTTGGAAAGATACCCGCATCAGGACTTTTCTATATCCCAGCACATTTTAAACACTGTATTTATCACTTCTAACTTCATTTCTTGTTCTCAACTGATTCACTATAATGTTTATTGCGATCGATTAGAACTGCTTGTTTCGCACTCGTGATTTCTTTTTTGCTTCTGTCGGTCCATCACGTGGCGTCACCCTCTGTCACATGATTATCTCGCCACTTTGAGTCATAGGGAGCTCCTATTTTTTGCATCTGTGTCTTGTCCGCTTAACAATATTTTTTGTGTGGAATCCGCTCGAGTCCTCGCAATGTTATTCTATTTTCTACGTGTCGTTCCTAGCTTGTTTGTTTCGTCCGTTCGTATGGCATCCGCTTCGCCCTTGTGTTGTTCACGTGATAATGCCTTCGTGTGTCTACGACATAAAAAACAAAACCTACCTCCGAACAAACCGCGGTTTTCTGCGGTTCGCCAGCATTCACACATGAAAACCACCCCTACACACAACGATTTCAAAATTCTGTCTACTTCCAACAGACTCGACCTTCTTATATCTGAGTCTGAAGCGAGGAAATGACTCCTTCAGCCCTACCATACACACATACACACACGCATGTAAACTAAACCTTAAAAAGAAAATAAACCTTAAGAAGAAACTACCACCGAAACCCTTTACTAAAGTCCTCCAGTTTAACTTAAATATCACATTTAACTTAAAGGTGGGTTTCACTCTTATTTTCTTTCATGACAGCGAGTCAGAGCGTCAGAACCGAAGTTGCCATTACCTTTAATATACTCTACATGAAATTAATATGTTTGCAAAACCAATGACCATCGCATACGTTAGCTGTTTTATTCTTCTCAAGTAGGCTAAAGGCTGTTTGTATGTAGTATAAATTCACGTCCATACAAATAATTCCTGAAATTATTCATAGCCCAAACAATGCTGAGACATTCTTTTCGCGGTCTAACAGAATTCGGCTAGCATATGCAATGCGCCTCAACTCCCCACCAACATCTTGCAACAAGATGGCACCTACACCAGTGATTGTTGCATTACACATTAAAAAGCTTTACTAAAATCAGATAAAGTTAATTTAGGAACACAGGTTAATTAGTTTCTCTTTTAAGATGGCAATGTTCCGAATTTGTTCATCACTCCATTTTAACTTATTGCTTTTATATATCTTCAAAAGAACATTGACTGGAGGGATATCAAGTATAGCTTTAAATCTATGTTTAAAGAGGGATAATCAGTTGTATTCTACAGAAAATCCATGGTGTTTGATATATGAATACCCAATGAAGCATTTACCTGGTAAGTCCATGTTCATGGAAAGCGCTTCAACAAGCTTCTAAATTAGAGGTGGTCTTCCCAGTTTGAGTTATAGACTACGACATTGTCAAAGTAACATTCCGTATTTCTAAGCCTTTCTTATTAGCCTCAAGAATGTCACACATTCAATTTTTACCCGAATGGTATTTTAGTGTATTGCATCAAGCCTTTGTTTGTAGCAAATGCTGTATAAGGTTTCGATCTGTCGCTTAATGGTATCTGCTAGTACTTCTAGGACTTATCAGTTTCGGTGAAATATTTGTTACCTACGAAATTACCTTCGTCTATCGTCGGCATTGGTTCAGTATCATATAGGCTTATAGCATTATGTGATCTGAAGTCTACACAGAATCGAAAGGCATTATCTGCCTCCTTGCCTAAGACTATGGGAGAACAATAGGGCGAAGCAGATGGTTCGACGACAGTCTGAGCATTCTCTCTACTTCCTCATCAAAGATGTTTTAATATGGAAAGGCAGGGGGTAAGAGTTGCGACGCACGACAGTTTCGTTCGTCAGATTGAAGTCATGAGTGATGCTCATCGGAAAAGACATCCGAATACTTTGCAAGGCACTCATCTGCATGTAGTCTCTGTTCAGTGCTTAGATTCTGATTAATGATAAATTTTGTAATGGGATTATCCAACACAGCTATGTCACAAGCGTCCTTTGTTATCGTTTCGTCATCCACAATACAAATCTAACAATTTTGGTTTTAGTATCATGCTCGCTATTCCCTCTGAAGAATTACTTGAACATATTTATATGGTACATCTTAACTTTGTTTCTTACTTTTACTAAGTAATCAACTCCATTCTCATGACACTTGATAACTGTATAGGGCCCTTTCCATTGCATGGTTTATTTATTGTGGGTGGATGGCAGCAAGAGAAACACCTCATCGCCTGTGATGGAATTATGAGATTTTGCAGTTCTGTCAAAGTAAGATCAGCTTGAGAATCAGCTAACTGGGCAGACTCCTCTAATCTCTTTTCTCGGATCTAATACGTACTGATACATGTACTTAGTTTTGCTAACAAGCTCATCATACGTCCATAACTCATACAGAATAGACAAGGGTCCACAAACTTTCGGTCGTACAGTAACTCGAAAGATGAAAACTTCAGTGTGTTGGGTATATCACTGATGGAATCAATCTGTCCCATTCACAAGGTTGTTCAGCGCACAAGTTTCTGAGCATAGATTTCAACACAGCGTGAAATCTTTCAATGACTCCATTGCATGCAGCATGGTACAGACTTGTAAATATCACTTTTATTGACAGCAAGCGATTTAGTTTCTTCATCAAGTTAGATTTGAATTGCGTCCCTCTATCTGACAACATTTATTTACAGATAATCACTCTAGAAAAGATGTTAATCAAATTCTCAGCAACATTTACCGAATCCATATTTCTGAGAGGAACGGACTCAGGAAATCTATCAAAGTGAGTATGGACTTATGACCTCGACTCGATGGAATAGCGATCATACAATATCAATAGCAACTCCTGTGAAAGATTCACCAATAATCAACCTCAACGGTACCTTTCTCTCTTTGACCTTAGGAGAAAACTTTTGACACATGGGACTTGAGCAACAGGAACGCTTGATGTCAGCGCCCGCGCCTTGCCAGAAAAATCTGTGAAAATTCTTTGCGGACGATTTCCTGCGAGAGAAATATACTGTGAATTTATATGGTACAACAAGCTGTTTTATCCTAGTTTCATGTTCATCTAACACATACCCTGTAAATCCTATCAATGATTTTTTTCGAATTTGATAGTCCTGTTTTTACAGTTACTAAGGTTTTGCTTTTTTTATTCACTTCATGTAGAGATCTACAATTATTTTGCTCAATGAGATCTGTCTTCCAAAGCGATTTTAAGGACAACGGGGGACATGGTTGGTTATCCTTTGATTTCGCTCGTCTTGTCTGCTGTTATTTGTATATTCTGTATTTGTAACAATCTGGTATATCAACTGCAGAAGCACCAGTCCTATCAGAATGTCAGTGAATTTATTTGGGGCAGCTACAGCATTTACTCACCCATTTAGATATTTACTTCTGGTATAACAACGAACTTTTGAAAACATCCTTGTGTAACCAAGATAGTTACAGCAACCAATCTTCCTTTCTTAACATTAGCGGGGAGTTATGATTCCTTTATGATTATGGTATCGCAGCCAGAATCAAATTGTACGCGAGCGGATTTATTGAATACACAGCTCCCACTTGTAACTATATTCTTTTGGGCGAGATCAGCCCTTGATACAAAATCTACCTTAGGAGGTTTTAAATTCTGGGTTGTTTGTGCGGATATGTCCTGTTTTATGACAGTTATGGCAGGTTACACTAGACTTCGCAGGCCTATTACCGCCATCATCAACGGACTGAAAGATTCTTCGTGATCTGAAGTTCTTATGAACCGAGCTAAACCTATCAGTCACTTGTACTTACTCAAGGGTACTTTCAGAAACTCTTTTCTTTCAAGAACACTCTCAGATCAGATGAACAGTT
>NC_061839.1:14033708-14036208 GCF_019202785.1 Penaeus chinensis
AATTGGAAATGCAGATGACTCATTTTCAATGTTAAAACAGAAACACCAGCAACTGATTACATGCTGCCTCATATATCTCCATGGAAACAAGTTACAAAGACCTAAGTTCCATGAAATGCTTCACAAATCAAATGAAAATTTTAAACTGTGATTTCAATAGCACATTCCAGTGGAAATGATTACAGAATTCATAAACAAGCGCTGACTTTATAAAAAAAAAAAAAAGTGACAGATGTTACCCAGGCTATACTCTCATACGATGGTGAACGATCCGTCTAGGCAAGACATGAAGCTGACGGAGGGTCCAGAACACTATCTGCGGAGAATGTATTTTCATAGTTATATAAGTTAGACGTTATCTATAACAAAACGATGAAGGAATATAGCTATAAAAGCGGGAACTGTGGAAGCACAATACAGTTAGTCCTTTGCGACCATTAATTAGGCCATAGTTCTATTTTTTGTTAATATAGACATGTATTTCTTCTGTAGATTCTTTGCTTAATGAAAAACAAGACTTTTGTACCCAGTAAGAGGTCTAGGAAAGGGAAGATTGTGTATAATCAGACCATGAAAGAGATAGATAGATTACGAATAAGAATGTGATTAATAAATGTGCGAACCAATCAAAGTTTCTCTTCGACTATATTAACAGTAAGACTAAGAGCAAAACCGAAACGCGCGAGATCCTCAATGGAAAGTACCAGAGTGTTCAAGATGCCTTCGTTGAAACACAGAAACCCCACTGCCATCAGTATATCACAAACTTCACACTCAGAATACAAAATAAATAGATAAAAGTTCTACAAATCAAGTTACATAAAATTAAAATACAGAATTCAAATACTCCTACAAGAGAGTTACCAATGAAAAATCTCTGATCTAGACCAGTTTCACACACAGATAGATGATACTGTTTGGGAGACACAACATGATACCGAACAAGAATTTATGATTTGTAGAAGGTAAATTGACAAAAGTATAATAAAATAGGTAAAAAATTGCTTCCTTTATGAAAAGTACTGTACATGCATACGTAGTTATTAGAGGCAGTCACTATACATGGAGTAATTAGCGAGATATTAAAAAGATTAACTTTTAACCTAGCCACTGGGTGGGCAAGCCAGTGCCGGTCCCAAGCCCGGGTAAATAGAGAAAAGGTCGGCGTCAGGAAGGGCATCCGGCCATAGGAAACATCTGCCAGAACCCATATCAGAATCGGACAAAGCTATATATATATATATATATATATATATATATATATATGTATATGTGTGTGTGTCTGTATATACATATATATAGGAATATAGATAAAAAGATAAACTTTTGCACCAATTATATTTATTTATCTATCTGTCTGCCTATTTACCTGTCTATATGTATGTATGTATATACATATACATATACATGGATGCATGCATACATACATATATACATACATACATATATATATATCTATCTTTGTATATATATATATATATATATATATATATATATCTGTGTGTATGTGTATGTGTGTGTATACATATATGTATATATATATGAATATGTTATATATATGCATATGTATGCATGTGTATATGTAGACACATATATATGTGCACACATATATATGTACATATACATATATATGTATATATATGTATATGTATGCATGTATATATAAACATAGACTTGCATACATATACATATATATATACATACATATATATGAATATATGTATGCATGTATATGTATACACATATGTATACATATACATATATATGTATATAAATGTAAATGTATGCATGTATATGTATATACATACATGCATACATATACATATATATACATATATATGTATATGTACATATACATATATATACATATATATGCATACATATACATATGTATACATACATATATGTATACACACATACACACACACAAATATATGTGTATATATATTTATATATACATTTACATGTATATATTCATATATATATGTATATGTATGCATATATATACATATACATGCATACATATACATATATGTATTTATATGTATATGTATACATTATATAATGTATATATATGTATATGTATACATTATATATATGTGAGTGTGTGTGTATGTGTGTGTGTGTGTGTGTGTGTGTGTGTCAGTGATCTGGGTTCCAACAAAATTCGTGACCTATCAGAGCGTGTTTGCCGGCCGTGCAAAAATGCTAAGAAGGGCAATAAACCAGGATCACTACCGGCTTACGAGAGAACCTATTAAATATATAGAATTTAACACCAACAAATACCATGTAATTAGACACGGTGAAAACATACACCGTGTCCAGAACAAGTTAGAAGTAGCAACATTTGGCACACTGAGAAAAACAGTGAGCGGAAACTTTAAGAGGAAGAGGCAGTTACCAACAAACAGTTTTCTTCAAAAAGCGATCCAGTGGCGTGAAGTAAAAGATTAATAGAATCAGGTAAAATAAATCTTGGGACAAGTTTGAAGAGCCA
>NC_061839.1:14046208-14048708 GCF_019202785.1 Penaeus chinensis
GCCATCGAGAGCTCCTTTGATCGCGAGAGCACCTGATGAGATTAGGTAATTAATTGGATCGAGAGAGAGAGAGATAGAGAGAGAGAGCAAGAGCGAGAGCGAGAGAGAGAGAGAGAGAGAGAGAGAGAGCGAGCGAGAGAGAGAGAGAGAAAGAGAGAGAGAGAGAGAGAGAGAGAGAGAGAGAGAGAGAGAGAGAGAGAGAGAGAGAGAGAGAGAGAGAGAGAGAGAGAGAGAGAGAGAGAGAGAGAGGAAGATATATAGAGATAGTTATATAGAGATAGATAAAGCGAGAGAGAGAGAGAGAGAGAGAGAGAGAGAGAGAGTGACAGATATATAGATATATAGAGATAGATAAAGCGAGAGAGAAAGAGAGAGAAAGATAGAGAGTGAGAGGAAGAGAAAGAGAGTGAAAGAGTAAAAAAATAAAATGTATAATTAACTGAATACATGGATATAGAGGGAAAAGGAGAGGACGAGAGAGGAAGAATAAGCGAGTGAGAGAGAGATTAAAAGCAAGGAAGGGTTGACATCATTTCCCTGATTACAAACGAGACATTCGGCTTCTGTAATACCCGGAGAGTCAGTTACAAAAACAGGTCATAGTAATCAGGTGATGTGTAAAGCACAGGAAACTTTGATCTATGTTAATTAATCTTGTTATGTTTACGTGCATGGGCCGCCGTGGCACGTATGCAGCGCGCGCAGTTGGGGACAAAAGGTTCTACAAGGGAGCGGGTTAGAATTTGGCCCATAATTCGAGGGCAACAAAAGGTCAAAATGTCTGCATTACGCATGTGCACACACACACACACACACACACACACACACACACACACACACACACACACACACACACACACACACACACACACACACACACACACACACACACACACACATATATATATATAAATATATATAATATATCTTTCTATTCCAGTCGGGAAACGGAAGTGCATAAAAAAAAAAAAAACAATAACTAAAGAAAACATCCTCTTAATTTCTCCAGAAGTTTCCAGTAATGTCTGTCCCTCATCATTAGTGGTTATCCGAAATATCAAGCCATACACCAGGAATTATTGCGAAGGACTAGAATATGTCATTAATTGCACAATTAATAAAACCTGGTATCATATGCAATAATAACCCGTAGACACTCGCCATAAGTCAATACGACATTCATTCCTGTAACTGTTGTTATTTTTATTATTTATTTATATAAATCTGTGTGGTCAGTATCATAAGGCAAGTCGGTTTATTACGCTTTGGTTAATCTTTCATTGGTGAAGATAAGGATATCGAAGCGTTAAACATATCCCATGTCTTCTTAGATTATCTGTGTATTGATAGCAAACATGTAACACCGCGACAATAAGAAATAAACAGTAATAAGTGATAACAGGAGAAGGCAGAGAGTAATGGCAGACTGTGAGACATAAAAAGGCGACCCGCAATATTTGAAAGCAAGGAGCCTTGGCACGGAAGTTCTAGCGTCGACGTTGCAGCGTTCGAGACTTGAATGATTCCTTCCTTGGCAGAAGTTGACGAGTGCTTGCAATTGCTCGTGTCTGGCAGCTTACGAGTGCATGGGATTGCGTGCCCTTTCTCGAAGTCTGGCCACTTCAGTTGCAGCTTCCCAGGAAAGAATGAAATTGCCAGTCGAATATAAGCGGAATGAGATCGGAAAGGGCGCTGTTCTTTAAAATCCGCGAATATCTAGGATAGCATCTATTATCTGTATTTGTTGGTTTGCTGTTTCATAATTTTCAATGATTTGCTACGTAAGCTTTCAACAAGCAGTGTTGCTATACTTTACTAAGTGGCAAAATATCCACTGTATTAGAACACCATTCTCCCACCGATCGGTTTTGGAAACTTCCAACCTAGCGCCTCAGCAGACGCCATCACTAAAGCAGTCACCCCAGACACATCCTAATAACATATTCCCATTTGTTTCTATCTAACTTTCCCAACGCCTGCCAAATCTCATGAAGTCAGCATTAAGCTCTTCTTAGCAAAGCCGCTGACACAAGCAATCGCCACATTCCTCCTCAATTTGTCCCAAGTCGACATCCCCTTTAAAACTCGGAACAAGCAGAACGACTGAGACAGGAAACGCCGTCTCAGTAACACAAGGAACCGCAAGAGGAACACTAGAAGAAAACACAAGGGAGAACTTCCAAGTCCTCTGACACAGACGAGAGAAACATTGAAAATTCGTCGCTCACTAACTTGCCTGAGACGGAGGACGTAAAGCCATTAAAAACCAAGCCCAGTCATTCATACTATAAGCCACCTTCACCATTTAAGTAATATTAAAGAGAAATTCACCGAAGAAAGTTCTTATATACTTTTCCACTGCGTATGCACGAATGTCTTAATGAGCAGTCTCTTTATAGATTTATTGCGCAAGTTTGAGACACCTCGACTTCACATAACGTTGCTGAATTTGCACAGAAAACGAGGAACGGAGCTTCAGGAGGTTAACCGTGATGCGCGC
>NC_061839.1:14071208-14073708 GCF_019202785.1 Penaeus chinensis
AGGTATTACTTTAGGCAAGCCTATCGCAATCATTTCCTCTCAATTATAATGATAAAATTCTAATGATAGCAAATGATAAGAGTGATAATGATAATGTTACAGATTATGATAATAATAGCGATAATGATAATGACACTGATGATGTTAATGATGTTATTGATGAACCGCGTTCATGTTGACAAATGTATAAAAGGTATGAATGAGAATGAATATCTTCACAATACAAGAGATGTATTTGACCGGTTTCGACTTTGTCTTCGTCAGAAATACATGACGAAGACAAAGTCGAAACCGGTCAAATACATCTCTTGTATTGTGAAGATATTAATTCTCATTCATACCTTTTATACATGTTATTGATAATAATAATGATAATTATAGCAGTAAAAATAATGATAATATTGATCACAATAAAGATAATTATAATGAAAATAATAATGATGACGATAATAATGATGATGATCGCGATGATAATGATGTTGATAATGATAATGGAAAAAATGATAATGGTGGTGATATTAATGATAACATAAATAATGATAATGATTATGATAATAGTACAAATGAAAATGATAATGATAATAACGATGAAAATAATTTCAGTGATATTAGTAATAATTATGATAATGATTATAATGATAATAACGATAAGAATGATAATAGTAATGATACAAATAATAATAATGGTATTAATGATAATGATAACTTCAATCATTATAATGATAATAATAAGGATAATAATAACAATAATAATAATGATAATATCATTATAATGATAATAATAATGATAATAATAATGATAATAATGATGATAATAAAAATGATAATATTGATAATGATAATGATAAAGAAAATAACAATAATGATAATTATAATAATATTAAAATAGTAATAATAATAATAATTATAATATCAATATTAAAAATAATAATAATGATAATAATAATGATAATGATAACAATAATAATAATGATAATGATAATATCAATTATAATGATAATAATAAAGATAATAATAATAATAATGATAATAATTATTGTTATAATTATTATAAAGACAATGATAATAATAATATTGATAATAATAATAATAATAATAATAATAATAATAATAATAATAAAAATATTGATAATGATAATGAAAAAAATAGTAATAATAATAACAATACTAATAATGATAATAATAATAAGATTAATCATAATAACGATAATAATAATGATAATAATAAAAATATAAATAATAATGGTAATCATAATGATAATAATATTAATAAAGATAATAATAATGATAATAATGACAATAATATTAATTTTGATAATAATAACAATAATATCAATAATAATAATGATAATGATGATAATAATGAAATCAATAATAATGATAATAATAATAATAATAATAATAATAATAATAATAATAATAATAATAATAATAATAATAATAACAATAATAATAATAATAATAATAATAATAATAGTAATAATAATAATAATAACAACAACAACAATAATAATAATAATAATAGTAGTAGTAATAATTATACTACTACTACTACTGCTACTACTACTACTAATAAAAATAATAATGATATTTTTTTTAAAATAATGATATTGATAATAATAATTATGATAATAACAATAATGATGATACTAATAAGAATGATGATAATAACAATAATGATGATAATAATAATGATGATAATAATAATAATGATGATAATAATGATAACGAAAACAACAATAATGACAATGATGATAAAAATATCATTTATAATAATATCGATAATAAGGATAATAGTAACGATGATAGAAAAGGAATAATGATAATAACAATAAGGATGATAATAAAAGATAGCGATAGTGACACTCTATATAGATTTTGATTATCGTATAAATATTATGGAAATTGAAATAACAAACAATGGATAGACAAGATAGACAGAGTTTATTTATCTATTCATGCATTATTATTATTATTATTTTTCAACACTCAGCAGCGTGTTGACTATTTGATTGAATCTGATACTTTTTAGTCTTAAAAAGAGGAAACAGTATTGAATATATACACTCAGGGAAAGATATATATATATATTTTTTAATGAATGTCGAAAAAAAAGATAAAATTGCGATGAAAAGTTCATAAAAAAAAGTTTGTATTTACTTTCAGGAAATGATGTTAGGAAAAGCTATAGTAGAAATATCATGAATGAACCATCTATAACGAAATATAAAAAAGAACACTTCCGTCATTTCTATAGTTGTAAATAGAATACAATACCAACCAGCAAATAAAAAGAGAATTACGAATCAAACTTAACGAATAAAAAAAAAAAAAAAAAAAAAAAAAAAAAAAACAAGCCACTTCTATCGCTTTTATCACCCTCTTCATCCATACGTAATGCACCCTTCCCTCCCTACGCCCACAGCATGGAGTGCAGCCGCCCATCTCTTTCCCTTTATTCCCAGCGCCCTTCCTATCGCCTCGTAAATGCCTTTGAATT
>NC_061839.1:14083708-14091208 GCF_019202785.1 Penaeus chinensis
ATCGTGTTTGGAAGTTTTTGGAGCAAGACTTCCTTTTTTTTTCAGTTAGTGATGACAAGTCGGAAGTATAAAAAAAACAACAATAAAAAAAAACTAAATTTACCGAGAGTAGTTGGTGAAAGATGAGTAAATACCTCATATTCGATTTAAGAAAACATAGCTCTGACACTACGGAATCAACCATTACGACATACAAAACATTTCAGCATGAGAAGTTTGTTATTTATGAACTTTGATATATGATGTAATAGAGCTCATGATGAACCCATAAAGTGTGTCATTGCAGCAAATTGTTTTGTCTTTTTCAAGGCAATATCTTCTCAATTTGCTCTGACGTTATTGACGCGTTGCAGATATTGAATTTCTACGCTGAGGAAAACAAGAAACATAAATAGAAATGAAAGAATAGAATGGGAGAAGAGAAAAGGGGCGAAGAAGAAGTAGAAGACGAAGAGTAAAAGGAAGAGAGAGAAGCAGAAGAAGAAAATATAGAGGAGGAGGAGGAGGAAGTGGAGGAGGAAAAAGAGGAGGAGGAGGAGAGAGAAGAGCAAGAGGAGGAGCAAGAGGAGGAGGAGGAGGACGAGGACGAGTAGGGGGAAGAAGAGGAAGAGGAAGGGTAGGAGGAGGAGGAAGAGGTGGAGGAGGAGGAGGAGAAGAAAGAGGAAGAGGAGGAGGAAGAGCAGGAGGAGGAGGAGGAGAAAAAGGGAGAATAGGAGGAAGAGAAGAGGCAGGGGGATGAGGAAGAGAATGAGGCGAAAGAGGAAGGGGAGGAGGAGGAGGAAGGGGAGGAGGAGGAGGAGGAGGAGGAGGAGGAGGAGGAGGACGAGGGGGAGGAGGAGGAGGAGGAGGAAGACGAGGAGGAAGAAGAGAAGGAAGCGAAAGAGGAAGGTGAGGAGGATGATGATGAGGATGATCATGAGAAGGAGAAAGCATGACAATTACAAAAATTAAAAGGAAAAAAAAAAAAAAGGAAACTCACCTGCTTCTTCTCAGAGAACTAAACTCCAGCAGTACAGCAGGCTCCGGGCCCGAGCAAGCGACGGTGGTTTCCCGGGTGCCAGCAGTCATACCTTTCCAGTGTCCTGCCGGCGGAGGAGAAAGAATTATTAATGTGATAACGGAGACGCGAGCAAGATGTGCGACGTAGGATGAAGAACCTTTTGATGCTGAGGCAGCTTTTATGGAAGGGACAGGCGGGAAGAAACGATAGGAGTGTATTTCTTTCTCGATTTTTCTCTCTCTCTCTCTCTCTCTCT
Source organism: Penaeus chinensis (assembly GCF_019202785.1). Lineage (NCBI taxonomy): Eukaryota > Metazoa > Arthropoda > Malacostraca > Decapoda > Penaeidae > Penaeus > Penaeus chinensis. The sequence goes on from NC_061839.1 coordinate 14,084,965, forward strand.
CTCTCTCTCTCTCTCGCTTTCTCTCCGCTCCCTTTCTCTTTGTGTTTCCTCTCTCTCTCTCTCTCTCTCTCTCTCTCTCTCTCTCTCTCTCTCTCTCTCTCTCTCTCTCTCTCTCTCTCTCTCTCTCTCTCTCTCTTTCTCTCCGCTCCCTTTCTCTTTGTGTCTCCTCTCTCTCTCTCTCTCTCTCTCTCTCTCTCTCTCTCTCTCTCTCTCTCTCTCTCTCTCTCTCTCTCTCTCTCTCTCTCTCTCGCTTTCTCTCCGCTCCCTTTCTCTTTATGTCTCCTCTCTCTCTCTCTCTCTCTCTCTCTCTCTCTCTCTCTCTCTCTCTCTCTCTCTCTCTCTCTCTCTCTCTCTCTCTCTCCGCTCCCTTTCTCTTTGTGTCTCCTCTCTCTCTCTCTCTCTCTCTCTCTCTCTCTCTCTCTCTCTCTCTCTCTCTCTCTCTCTCTCTCTCTCTCTCTCTCTCTCTCGCTCTCTCTCTCTCTCTCTCTCTCTCTCTCTCTCTCTCTCTCTCTCTCTCTCGCCGCTTTCTTTCTCTCTCTCCGCTCCCTCTCTCTCTCTCTCTCTCTCTCTCTCTCTCTCTCTCTCTCTCTCTCTCTCTCTCTCTCTCTCTCTCTCTCTCTCTCTCTCTCTCGGTATCGCTCTCTTGCAAACACGCACACTCACATGCACACACACACACACACACACACACACACACACACACACACACACACACACACACACACACACACACACACACACACACACACACACACACACACACACACACACACACACATACACACACACACACACACACACACATATATATATATATATATATATATATATATATATATATATATATATAATCATATGTGTATATACATACAGAAAGAGATGCAACTATGGTAGAAAAAAGAAAAGAAAGATGTGAAAGAATTGTCATTTCTTGAAAAAAGAAAAAAAAAAAAAACATATTTCAGAGAATCAGATTTCCTTGTGTAGTATTATATATACATATGGATAATGTTATTCAGACACATGTCCATGACATAAATCTTTACGAAATGGTTAATAAAAAAAGGTAGGAAAGAAATTAAATTAAACCAAATATTATTTCATCATTTCCAAAACATTTGCATATATTTACCATTTCCCATGCTTTGTTAGTACACATTAGCACAGTATTTCCCTTACACTTCTTGTAGGAATACACCAGACGTTTCACTTACACCATATGACGTTCAAGAGCATAATGTCCCTTCATGCACCATCAACGCATATAAAAGACACTGACAGAAAGGGTTAGTAATGTAAGTCATATGTTTTTAACAATACCATGGTGTGCATGCCTTCTAAGACCTACCTTCTGAGCTTTCGGTTCGGTCTTGGCTGATGGTCCATCTGCCCGTGGAGGCTGTAAGCATTTATATATCATGTATGTATGCGTATATGTATATATATATATATGAATGTGTATACATGTACACACACAGACACACACACACACACACACACACACACACACACACACACACACACACACACACACACACACACACACACACACACATACATATATATATACATATATATATATATATATATAAATATATATATATATTCTTATATATATACATATATATACACAAACATATATATATATATATATATATATATATATATACATATATTTATATATACATATATATATATATATATATATATATATATATATATGAATGGAGAAAACGCTCTACCGTGTTGATACTATGGTAGAAAAATCCACAATGTAAAACTAGTTTTACATTGTGGGTTTTTCTATATAGGTATGTACATGTGTGTGTGTATGTATGAACATACATACACACACACACACACACTCACACACACACTCGTGAGTGTTTGTGTGCTTATGTTTATCAATGTATGCGTGTGTTGCTATTGGAAACCAAGATGGGTTTTCTACACACCGGGAATGGCGAGAACTACTCCCTACATATTGTTCAAACGCTGGAATAGGTAAGAGGCAAATAATCATCTCGCTTGCAATTAAACAATACTACCGAACTATACCCTCTATATCTCCAGAAGGAAAAGGGGGTTCACGCCGTGTTGTGAACCGGGAGCAGCGCAGAGTTAGTAAGGCTGTGTAGAGTATGTGACAACCCTGCGAATCTTAACGGATTTTGCAAGGAGAAACAATACAAAAATAAACTTTATCTGTCTGGTAGATTGAATGATCTCCAGTTAAAACAAGATGGATTGTTGTTCATTCGTTTTTGGTTCACTCGCTAGCGGTGGAGGTTGGTTGGTGGAGGAGTATGTGGAGTATTAGGGCGTATGTGGAACCATCGGAAAGGAATTGAATTGCTTCACGATTTGGACAGTTTTACCGTTAGGTTGATGGATACGTCAGTGTACAGCATAATTTGTAAATGTCTTTGGCGGTTCATGTATCTTTTTTATCAAATGTAATTCGTTACAACGGTTGTAGCAGATTCGAAGCTTATATTTTATCCATAATTGTTATATTTTTTACTTCTCATTTCTTATCCATTTTTTTTTGTTCACTGTTCACTTTTAATTATCCGATGTTTTTTTTTTTTATGTGTATATGCATTTGTATATGTGAACTTTATTTTGTGTATTCTTGTAGAATTCATCATTATGCAAATCAGTGTTTAATCTTTCTAATTACACTTTTTTTTCTTAGTTAATGTTTATAACTCAATAACTCCTTTGAATATGTTTTTAAAATGTCATTTTGGTGGATTGTAAGGATACCTATGTTTATATAGTAATTCGATGCCCGATGCACCAAACCATTTGCAATGATATCAATGCATTCTGCATCCTTCATCGTGGTAACCAATAGATATATTTATGTATTTATGTGCAATGAAATACAGCTATATGATCTTGGCAACGACCCTGACGAATATAATACCGTGTTAAAGTTACACAATGAATACGAGAAACAAAAACAAAAACATGAACAACAATTTTTTTTTTTTACTAAAAGCTTTGTAATAACAACAGATATATATGGGAGTGGAAATGACAGCAGAAATTTAAAAAAAAGCATTGAATGACAAAGCAATGACAAATGCAACATCTGCATCAGCGAAGGTAAGGACAATAGCGACAACAACGACAAAATATTTACGCTCAACAGTTTCCACACACTGTAAGGCTCTAACATGACACCCTACTAGTCCGGAGTGTCCATGAGGAGAAATCCAAACAAGGGTCCTTACTGCTCCGACCGAGATCTCAAGGAAGCAAATGACACTGCCCTACAGATAAGATGTGTTGATGATGACTCCCTGCTTTACACTATTTATTGTTTATATCCCAAGCCTTAATGTTATCTCCTTATGCTAAGTACACATATATAATCACACGTTACCCTTATGTAAACCTATTTCATATACTATTAGTATTTCGACACCTGTGTACTCATTACTCACTGTAACCACACATATCGCGTATTAACATATTGCACATCTTATACAATAGTACTGATTCACATGTGCCATGACTTCCGCCCAGCATGCTTGTGGATGTAACGCCCGTAAACCTCGAGCTTACAAATGAGAAATCACGTAATTCTACCCTGTTCGATTTCCAATAATATCTGCTTTAGAGATTTGCATGATATATCACTGTCTTCCCTGGAATGTATTTCATATTGGACTGAATTGATTCTAGTGAATTATTCTGTAAATGTGTTGTTCTAAAAGATAATATGATAATAAAATGAGTGGTCTCTATGAAAATTCCCCTAAAAGATAGTAATTAATAATAATCATAATAAATGTAAATAAAAAGCTAGAAGGAAGAGGTGCACTTATTTCCTTCTTTAAATCCCCTTTCCTTTCTTTTCTCTCCTCCCCCTTTCTTTCCCCTTCCCCTCCTACCATCCCTCTTACCCTCCCCATAGGATAGTGTAAATGATAAACGTGCTTAAACTGACTGTCTAACTACTTGTGTGCAGTGTACATGCCTCGAAGAAAAAAAAAAAATATAATAAGAATCATATTGATCATAAAAGTAACAATAACAATAATAATGACAATAATATCAATAACAGAATTAGAATAGGATGCTTATAGATTCATAATATGAGATGCATTGAATTGATAGAGTATGATTCCAGGTATAAGATGCTTAACTTACATCAAAATGAAAAGACTTGGAGTCATCATTCACATGGAATATTATCTCTTGCGTAACGTGCGAGCGGATGGACGGACGAAACAGAAGCAGAATTATTTGATATAATATGTATGATATAATGGTAATACAAAATAAAAACTACGGTCAGCGTGTATCACATTTCACTGTAATTTGCTGCGACATTTTCCACGGTGGTACAGAACGTCCATGTAGGGTCTTAGTTATGGGAATGTTCAGCTGAGCTAAGTGTTTACACGTCACTTGTAACCATGAATTTGAGTATGAATCGGTGTTGTTATTCAAAGTTAGCTCTTCTATTCTGTGTTTTAGTTGTCTTTGGAACTCTGTACAATGGAGGGGTTCTCTAATTGATTTGACACTAAATGTGGTATTTATGTATAATATTCTTTCATAAACAGAAGGCAAATTAAGTTCTGTTCTCATATTCACAATCCTTGTTGTTCTAGGGGCACCAAGAATGATCCTCATGGCTTCATTTTGGACACTTTCTAGACTAGTCAACTCTGATTCCTTGAACGATACTAGGTGCAACGCATGGTAATCTATGACCGACCTTATGTATGACAAGTAAAAGATTCTCGCAATATTGACATTAATACCATGGTCTTTGCCGACAAGTGTCTTAAGTGGCTTCAGTCGCTCCCACAGCCTTTTCTTCAGGTTTCTAATGAACTCTGAATCATTAACAATCACCCGAAGGTATTTGTATTGATGGCAGAGATCTAGCTCAACGTCATCTATATGAAACCTTGGCAGAGGGATTGTCTGTGGGTTAAGTGCCTTTGTTTTTTCAGATGAAATTATCAAGCCACACTCAGTAGCCCTTGCAGAAAGTATATCTAGAATCTCTTGCATTCTCTCCTCGGATGAGGATTTAATACAAATGTCATCGGCATAGCAAATAATGGAGTCATTGCCTGCAAGTGGTATATCGCCCAGTAATATATGCATTAGGATATTAAATAGCATGGGACTAAGTACGCCTCCCTGAGGTGTGCCGAGTTCAAATACTTTTGTATGAGTACTTTTAATGCCCCTGAAGAGAACCTGAGCCGATCGATTCGACAGATACATTTGAATCCATGTTAACAGTTTTCCCTGAATACCAAAGCTAGCTAGTTGCTCAAGGATAATTTCCCTGTTTGCAATATCAAAAGCAGATTGAAGATCAAGAAATACGGTTTGCATGCCTGGGTTTGAGTTTGTTAAGTACTCTGCAAAACAGTGCTGACTGCTACGCCCTGGGAGAAATCCATACAGTCTGGAGGATAACTTAGCATTTATGCGATACATGAGCCTGTTCAGAATTATTCTCTCAAGTACTTTGCACAGACAGGAGGTCAAGGAAATGGGTCTGTATTTATCAGTATTGGGTTTGGGTATAGGAATGATTAAGCTTTTAGTCCAGGAGCTTGGGAGGATTCCTTGTGATAGGCTGAGTCTATACAGATGTAAAAGTGGGTTGCCTGGTACCTGAGCAATGTGACGAAGGACGCTGTAAGTAATGCCGTCCTCGCCAGGGGCGGTTGCCTTACCTTTCAGAAGGGCATTGCTCAGTTCCCACTCGGTTATTTCGACAAAGTCGGAGGGGTCAATAGCAGCACATGCTATTGCTATATTGAAATTTCTATCTATTTTCGACTTGTTGAGCTGATTTTTTATCCCTTGTGGAAGTGAGTGTACTTGAGAATTTCCTGCCCACTGCTCTAGCAGCATATTAGCCTGTTCCTGTGGACTGTGGAACTGCGGTGTTGTGAGGGCTTTACCTGTCAGTCTATTAATTTTTCTCCATACGTCAGCTATAGAAGTTTGACTATTGATACTTTGCAGAAATTGTTCCCAGTATATACTACGAATCTGAGTTTTTAAATCTCTGAATTCCTTGGTGGCTTTCATAAACTGCAGAAGATTATATGTCGTCTTATTATCTTTATAGCAATTAGCAAGCTCCTGAACCCGTATATATTCCTTTGCCAGAATTGGGTCATTGATCCACCTCGGTGCATGGGAGGTCTGGGGCCTCTTTTTCTTTGAGAGTTTTCTTGAACAGACCCAAGTG
>NC_061839.1:14103708-14111208 GCF_019202785.1 Penaeus chinensis
GAGAGATGGGATGAGGTGATGAGAGGCGGAGGGAGGGAGGGAGGGATTTTAGGGAGGGATGAGAGGTGAGGAAAGGGATGGGAGGGAGAGAGGGAGAGAGGAGGGAGGGATGGATTGGGGTGAGGAGGTGCTGAGATGGGTGGTTGGGCGGTTGAGGATTGGTTGTGAGGTTCGTATGACGGGAGGAGGGGGGAGATCGAGGGGAGGTTCGGGAAGGGGAGGGATGTGAGGGATGAGGGGGGAGAGAAGGTGAGGGAGGGAGGGATTGAGAGGGGAAGCAGGCATATAAATCTCGATGGTGAAAATAAGGAAGAGAGGGAGGAGGGGGGTGGAGGGCTGGGGGGGGCTGGGGTGAAGGGGGGGCGGTCTCGGGTTGAGTGGGGTGCGTGGTAATGGGCAAGGGCATTTAAATTAAATTGAGACAAAAATGGAAAGGATATAAAATATATATTTGAAAGAAAAAAAAGAAAAAAAAAAAAAAAAAAAAAAAAAGAAAAAAGGAGAAAAAAAAAAAAAAAAAAAAGGAAAAAAAAAAAAAAAAAAAAAGTTTGATAGCCGGCCATTGTTTTGGGGCTCCGTCCACAAAAAAAATTTAAAATACTTAACCATTTATTTCTAACGCAGCTGTTATGGATTTAGGAATTAGTATGTATTTCATATTATTAACGTCGTAACTGCGCGGAGCTATATTAATGGGTTTACGCCGGTTACAAGTTTTCATCCCGGTCACAAGATGATGGCAATTACGTGTGGCTTTGTAATAAAATCTGAATTACTGTCTGACCTATCACGAAACGTAGGGGGAGAATAAAAAAGGGGGGGAAGGAAAGGAGAAAGGAGAGGAAAAAGAAGGGGTGAATGTTGAGGGGGGTGGAGGGAGTAGTGGAGAAAGGAGGGATAGGGGGTAAAGGAATAGAGAAGGGGGGAAGAGGAATGGAGGAAGGGGAGGGATAGAGTTGGAGAAAAGAAGTAGAAGAAAAGAGAAGAAGATAATATAAATTATTTCCATAATCTGAAACGTGTAAAAAAAAAATAATAAAAAAGATAATAATAACTGTATACCAAAATTCCTTCTAGCCTCTCCCTCTTCACTCCCTCTCTACGTCCCTCCCTCTAACCCTCCCCTTCATAACTCTCCTCCCCAAGACAATATTCAACGACCTAACATCACTTGATCCTCCCCACCTCCTCCTAACATCACTTGCAAGGTTGCACTAACAACTAACTCTGCAACAATATGTCGATCGGACACGGAAATCGTGTGAATAGTGTCGATAACCCACACCAGCGGCTCTTCTCGTTATCTTAGTTCGTAGGTTCCTTAGACCACTTGAACATCGTTGCACTTGCAACAGAGTTCATCAACAAAGTCTGACGGATGATGCCACGCTTGGGCTGCTCTCGGACTTGCCTCTTTTGCATCAGGTGTAGGGCGAGCTGGAGTCATGTCCTGGCGCTAAGCAGGTGACCGGAATGCATTTCTGCTCACGCGAATTGTCTTGATTATTTTTTTCATTTATTTTTCGTGTGGGTGTATTGAGGTGTGTGGGTTATTTTCGTTTTGATTAGGAATTAGCAGCATAAGCATCATCAGTAATGATAATTACTATTGATTTATTTTTTGTATTGATTATTGTTATTATTATTATTATTATCATTATTATTATTATTATTATTATCATTATTATTATTATTATTATTATTATTATTAGTATTGTTATTATCAATATTATTATTGTTGTTGTCATTATCATTATTATTGTTATTACCATTATCATCATTATTATTATTATTATTAGTATTATTATTATCATTATTATTATCATTATCATTATTATTATGATTAGAATCATGATGACTATCATTATCATAATCATCATAATCATCATAATCATCATCATTATCATCATCATCATCATCATCATCATAATCATCATCATCTCCATTATCATTATCATCATCATCATCATCATCATCATCATCATCATCAACATCATTGTTATTATTGTTTCTCCTATTGTTACATTTATAGACACGAATATAGAAAGCAACGAAAGAAACAATACACTTCGACATTATCTCAAGGTCTCGCGAAACCCATTAAGAAGACCTTTTGCATATCCAACTTGGCGATCCTTAACTCGATCTCCAAAGTTCCGGACGTTGGAGGACACCTCTCACAGGCAACAGTGTCTGATGTAAGAGGAAGGCTTATAAACGGCTTTGGCGGATTCTAACTTGGTGCGGATAGGAGAGGGAGGGAGAGAGGGAGGGAGGGAGGGAGGGAGGGAGAGAGAGAGAGAGAGAGAGAGAGAGAGAGAGAGAGAGAGAGAGAGAGAGAGAGAGAGAGAGAGAGAGAGAGGGACAGAGGGAGGGAGGGAGGAGAGAGAGAGAGAGAGACGATGAGACGAGAGAGAGATGTTCCGTGAGAGAGATGAGGAGGAGAGGGAGGGAGGGAGGAAGGAGGGGAGGGAGGGAGAGAGAGACGAGCGGGAGAGAGAGAGAGAAAGAGAGAGAGAGAGAAATTAGGAGAAAGAGCAGAGAGGAGGGAAGGGATATATGTATAGATAAATTATATATTTATATATATGTTAACATTTATGTATATAGAGTGTATATATATATATATTTTATATATATATATATATATACATTACAGAGGAGAGAGGGACGAGAGAGAGTGGAGAGAGAGATAGAGAGAGAGAGAGAGAGAGAGAGAGAGATGAAGAGAGGAGAGAGAGACGAGGATAGAGGAGAATGAGAGAGAGAGAGGGAGAGTGAAGAGAGAGACGAGAGAAATAGTGAGAGACAGTGAGAGAGAGAGAGATTAGAGACAGAGAGAGAGAGAGAGTGAGAGAGATGAGAGATGAGAGAGAGATGAGAGAGAGAGAGAAAGAGAGAGAGACAGAGAGAGAGAGAGAGAGTGCAGAGAGAGAGACAGAGAGAGAATGATCTTGAGAGAGAGAAGAGAGAGAGGAGAGAGTGAGATAGAGAGGAGATAGATAGATAGAGAGATGAGAGATGACGAGAGAGAGGAGAGACGGAGAGTTAGAGAGAAGGTGAGAGAGAGAGTAGAGAAAGAAAGAGAATCGAGAGAGAGAGATGAGAAACACACAGAGCGAGAGAGAGTTCTGAGAGGAGATGGAGGAGAGAGAGGTAGATGCGATGAGACGGGCGAGAAACAAGAGAGGAGTGAGAGAGAGAGACGAGAGAGAGAGAGAGAGAGAAGAGAGAGAGAGAGATAGAACAGAGAGAGAGAGAGAGAGAGAGAGAGAGGGGAGGAGGAGGAGGGAGATGAGAGAGAGATTAACAGTGATTGAGAGCGAGAGAGAGATGAGAGAGAGATGAGATCTGAGATCGTGAGAGAGACGGAGAGAGAGAGAGAGAGAGAGAAAACAAAAAAGAAAGAGAGATAAAGAAAGAGAGAGAGAGACAGAGAACGAGAGAGAGAGAGAGAAAGATGAGAGAGAGAGATAGAAAGAGAGATAAAAGAAGAGAGAGAGAGAGACGAGAAGAGAGAGAGGGAGAGATTAGAGAGATGAGAGATAAAGAGAAGAGCGAGAGAGAGTGAGAGAGGACGTAGAGAGGAGAAGAGAGAGATGACGGAGAGAGAGAGAGAAATAGAGAGAGACAGAGAGAGAGATAGTAGAGAGAAGACAGGAGAGAGAGGAGAGAGAGAGATGATGAGAGAGAGAGAGAGGGAGAGAGAGAGGAGAGAAAGAGGAGAGGACAGAGAGGAGAGGAGAGTGGCAGAGAGAGTGACAGAGAGAGAGAGAGGTGAGAGAGTGAGAGATTTGATGAGAGAAGGAGATGAGAGAGAGAGAGGAGATAGAGAGAGAGAGAAGATGAGAGAGTGAGAGAGGAGAGAGAGAGAGAAGGAGAGATGAGAGAGAGAGAAAGAAACCAAGAGAGAGAGAGAGTGAGAGAGTGAGAGAAACACACTCACAACAGACGAGAGAGTGAGAAGAAGAGAGACGAGATAGAGAGAGAGAGGACGAGAGAGAGAGAGGAGTAAACAGAGAGAGAGAGAGGAGAGGGGGAGGGGGGGGATAAGTTGGGGGGGAGGGGGGGGGGTAAGAGAGAAGAAACAGAGAGATGAGAGAGGATTTGGAGTGGAGAGATAGGAGAGAGAGATGATGAGAGAGAGATGGGACGATAGAGAGAGAGGAGAGAGAGAACAGAGATAGCGGAGAGAGGAGAAGAGAGAGAGAGATGAGAGAGCGGAGAGAGACGAGTAGAGAGAGATGACGAGAGAGGCGAGCGAGAGAAAGACGAGAGAGAGAAAAAGAATGAGAGATAATGAAAGAAGAGAGAGACAGAGAAAAGAGAGAGAGAGAGAGAGAAAGAGACGAGAGAGTGAAGGAAAAGAGAGATAAAAGAAAGAGAGAGAGAGAGATGGATGAGAGGAGGAGAGAGAGCTTTGAGAGCAGAATGTGATGAGAGAGAGTGAGATGTGAGAGGATGATGATGATGGAGAGACGAGAGAGAGAGAGAGAGAAAAAGAGAAGAGAGAGGGGGATATGCATGAGAGAAAAGGAAGGAGAAAGGGGGAGAACTGGACTTTTTTGATGATATTCTGTATCTGGATTTCTTCAATTACCCCTTTTTCATTTGTTGGTTTTGTCCTTCGGGTTTGGCAATCAGCGGATGATCGAATCACAGAGGGAGAGAGAGATAGAGAGAGAAAGATGAGAAAAAGAGGAGAAGTCTGGGAGAGATCGAGAGATGAGATTCGAGGAGTGAGATGAGATAGAGACGCTTCATGTTTTGGGAGATGAGAGTGAGAGAGGGAGGGTGAGAGAGAGAAAGAGAGAGAGAGGGAGAGTGAAAGAGCGCGCGAGGCGGGCGGGGGGTGGGGGGGGGGGGGGGGGGGGAAAGAGGGGAGGGAGGAGAGAGAGCGAGAGAAGGGGAGAAACAGATGGCGAAGGAGAACTAGAGAGAGAGAGAGAGAGAGAGAGAGACGGAGAGAAGAAGACGGAGAGACGAGAGAGGATTTAGAGAGAGGAGAGAGTGAGAGAGAAGAGAGAGAAAGAGACGCAAACAGTAAATTCTTTCGTTCTCCGATCTTTTTTAAATTATGTTTCTTTTTTCCTCTGTGTTTTCCTTTTCCTCTTTCTCCTTTTTATTTAGGCTTCAACAATATTGTGATCCTATAAAAGTTGCAAGAAACTCGGTCGACAGCTGAAAAGTCGGAAAATTTTTATGGGTGAACATTTTGGAAACAAATATCTGAAACTGCTCACTTCAAGATTATGTTAAACTGAAAAGAGAGATCGGGAAGATAACAACAGCAAAATGGAAATTCGAAAACACACACACAAAAAAAAAAACACACAAAGACAGACGTACACATACATAAACCCAGACACACAAACACACGTCATTACGCAGTACACACAAAACCAAACACTCACAACACACTAACACCCCACTACTAAAACACACTAACACACACACAATCTAAACCACCCACACAAAAGACACACCACCTCGCCCGCGTAGTGTTGCGCGTGGATGAAATTACTGTACAAGATGAGAGACTGCAAGGGCGTCCAGCAGATCACGAACACCAGCAACACCACCGACACCATCTTCACCACTCTCTTCTTAGCTCTCGTGGCCGTGTTGCGGGCGGGGGCGGAGTGCTCGCCCGGCAGCTGGGTCATCCACAGCCTCCCACCCACCATTCAGTCTTTGATGAGGGAGGGATAGATGAGGGGAGAGGGAGGTGGTGGAGAGGGAGAGGGTGAGGAGGGAGGGGGGAAAGTAGGAGGGTTATGTTCCTATCTCGACTGGTATAGGAAGGTGGGAGGGGGGGGGGAGAGGTGATAGGGGCGAGGAGGGAGAGGGATGAGAGGGGATGGAGGAGAAGGGATAGGAGGAGGAGGACGAGGGGGGAAGGCAGGAGGGATAGAATGGGGGGAGGGGTGAGAGGGTGAGGCTAGAGGAGCCTGAAGCGGGATATGTAGATGAGATGGAGGATGGAGAATGGGAGTGGGAATGATCACCGATGGAAGAGGAAGGTGATTAGGTTAAGAGGGGAAGGGGAGATAGAGTTATGATTTAGAGAGGGGAGAGGGTATAGGGGAATTGAGAGGAGGGTGAGTGAGAAGATGGGATAAATTAAAAAAAGGAATTAGAAAAAAGATCAAACTTCAAGAAAAAAATAATAAGGAAAGAGACTAAGAAAAAAGAGGGTGTGTGTTTATTAAAAAAAGACCGGAAAAAAAAGTGCGTAATAAGAGGAGGTGAAGAATTAAGAAGAAAAAAAGATAAAAGAGGTTACAGAAAAATAAGGAAAAAATTAAGATGAAAAAACAAAGATAAAGAGCTAAGTAAGGAAAAAAAAGAAAATAAGAAAAATAGAATCAAAATAGATAAAATCCAATGAAAACTAGAAAAACAATAAGAAATGAAGACAAGAAAAGATTAAAGAAATAAAAAAAATAAAAAAGAAAACGAGAAATAATAAATTATAAAAAGAGAAAAACGGTAAGAAATCAGAGAAAAAAAAAAGGAAAGAGGACAAAGAAAGAAGAGGGGTAAGTAAAGAAAAAGAGAAACAATAAGATCAAGAAAGTAGTGAATATAAAATAAAGAGGTAAAAAATAAAGATAAAAAGAAAGAAAAAAAAAAAAAGGAAAAAAAAAAAGAAAAAAAAAAAACAAAAAAGAAAAAGAATAAATAAAAAAAAAAAAAAAATAAAACCAATAAAAAAGGGGAAAAAGAGAAGAGGGGTGACCTGTAGAAGATAATAAAATAAACGAAAGAAAAAAGAGTGGGGTAAGAGGGTAAAAAAAACAAAAGAAAATGAGGTAAAATAAGTGGGGTGTTGGGTTGAGTGGTGTCGGTTTGATGACGTGATGAACATGATGGTGCTGGGCGTGATTGATTGAAGGAGCGTCAAAGAGAGGGGTGAAGGAGGTGGGGATTATTTAGGTAGGAGTTTTGATTGAATTGGGTTGTAGGTAGGACAGTGGAGATCGGAGAATATAGGGAGGAGGGTTAGTTTAGGTAGGATTTAGCGGTATTAGGGGAGTGGTGTAGAGGGCTTGGTGGGAGGGGGGGGGTGGGTATAGGGGGTTAGATTAGTAGTTTAGTTAGAAGGTGGATAGGCAGATGGGGGGGGGGGGGGGGGTAGTCTGGATTTATGGTGGGTAGTTTCTATAGAGTTTGGGTCTTTGGTTTATAGTGGTGAGGTTATTTGTGGGTAAGGGGGGTGGGGTGTTGGTACATTTTAGAGGGGGGACCAAGGGGTGAGGGGGGGGGTTAGTAGTAGTTTTTTGGTGGGGTAGATTTTAGGGGTTTGTATGGGGGGTGTAGGTTAAATTTTTAATAAGAGGGGAGCAGGGGGGGAGAGGGAGGGGGGAAGGGGGGGGGGAGGGAGAGGGGGGAGTGGAAGAATGGAGTTAGGGGGAGAGTGGCAGAAGCGGAGTAGGCGTGGGGAGTGGGAAGAAGAGGGAGAGTAGAAAGGTAGTTGAGAGGGTGGGTGAAAGTTGT
>NC_061839.1:14121208-14123708 GCF_019202785.1 Penaeus chinensis
GTAAAATTTCACTCGCAAGACACCGTAGTTTTTTCTCCTATTCCTTGTCTGTTTGTGCATTTACACATTCTCCTTTTCAACAAAGAAGAGAAAAAGGAGAAGGAAAATAGAGCCAAATCAGAATACTTACAGGGCGACGAGAGCCTTTACGCCAAACCTCGCCGTTTTTCACTTGTGCGACTCTGTCAAACTCGCAGCAAAGATCAATAAGTGAAGATATTTTCCGAGCCGTCAGAAACTTTTGCCGGCTGTCAATATCAGATTCCATTCTTTTCCTTCTGGCGCAATTAGGGACGTTGTTGAAGGTGTATGTGAGGCGTTTGTGCTTCATGCTCATCGTTAAGTGCATGCGGGATGTTCCTTATTGATTTCTTTTGCGTAGTTCAAAAAACATACAAGGATAAACTATAAACAGATAAATAAGTAAATTAAAAATTAAACGGTAAATTGATATATATTTATGTGTGTGTGTATCTAGTGTGTATCTGTGTGTACAGCAAAATTTTACTCTATTGACAAAATGGCCGAGAAATCCACTAAATACGCGCCAAAAGAAGATGCTCTTCGTTAATGTCTTAATGCCTTCCTCATCTTCATTGCCCAGTACTTGGAAAGAGATTGATTTCCCATGTCTTTCGTCCGACAATCAGACCTCTCCTCGCCATTGATGCGAAGCTGCAGCAGACTCCTCAGCTGCCTCCGTTTGTCTTACACTGAGGAACTCCACTTATCTTTTCAGTCACAGGCTTATCCCTCGTAGGATAAAGTCAACCGTTAGACCGTACTCTCTCTACTAGTACTCTCTCTGCTATCATCAAGGTGTGTTTCTGCGACACAGAATGCCCCCATGCGACTGATAGCACTGTGGCGCGACCGCTGCTAGTTTTACCAACCTCCTCTATACTGGCTGTTCTTACTACATAATCAGTTTTATGCTTCCTACGATGTATTTTTTTGCATCGTGATGTCCCTCCCTTGCCATCTTATATACATACATTCCTTCCTTATTATCTGTCTGTCGACCTATCCATCTGTCTGTGTATGTGTGTGTGTACGCGTGAGGGTGTGTGTTTACAAGGATGCTGGGGAAAAAGCAACAATGGAACGTGCCAGTGTAAACAATCAAAGCAAATTTATTGATAAAGGCATGTAACATTGTCGCTCTTGTTTCTGAGCGTTTTTTTTTTTTTTTTTACAATTTCAATTTAAAGAAGGCATTCTCTTATTGCTTAAATAACACTCCCAGTGACCCAAAATCTAACGGGCAAATATCCGAGACAGCTTAATTCCCTTCTCGTCTATGACTCGCACTCGAAACATGGTGTGTCATAGCACAACAACAGATGATTGAAATGCTTGGTATAAGTCAACAAACGGCAACTAACAAGCTTTTATAGCAAAGGGTTAGTCACATTATTCATTAAGTTTGCAGAGTATTGTTGAAGTGAATGGAGACAGGTTAACAGCAGTAAAAAGCGTATTCGGCGCACGTGGCATTGTTTAACTTGATACCTAAGGGAATTATGTATGAATATACTCGTATGTGACTTCATGCCTAAAATAAATAGAAGTTACAACTAGACTGCAGACTTTGTGAGGATCCTTTAAAGTACCCATTCACCAATTTATAAATAGGTATGCCATTTGTTGGAATTTCTTCTACTACAAGTTGAAAGGGGGGCAGGGGGTGCATATAAGGGTCAAAATGAGACTGATGGAGCTCTATCCTCCCATTTCCTCTGCTCTATCCTCTCATTTCCTCTGCTCTATCCTCCCATTTCCTCTACTCTATCCTCCCATTTCCTCTGCTCTATCCACCCATTTCCTCTACTCTATCCTCCCATTTACGTGCGTGTCTGTGTGCCCAAACAATTGTATACACTCGGAAATAGGAAAAATAAACAAAGATGATTTTAAAAATTACAATACAATTAATAAAGAAAAAAACAAAAAAATATATATATCGCTCCCCCCCCCACACCCCCTGTCCAGACAAGCCCCGCCCACATCTCTTGCTCGGCGCCCCGGGAGACAAGGACAATGCGGGGACGTTTTACTACTCGTGGAATTCACTCTGTCTGCAATATGACTGCCTTTGCAATATTGCAGCGTTGTTATGCAAGAAAGGCGCCTTCTTCTTCCGTTGCCATCTTGCGTAGGTGTCTGAAGAGAGCGGTTGACAGCTATCCTGGTGATATATATGGTCAGGATTGCAATAGCAACAACGGCAACGTCGATAATGATGTGTATAATGATAACAGTAATTACTGCTGCTATTGATGATAATGATAGTAACAGTGAGATTGCTGGCAGTGATTATAAAAATAACAATGATGATGATGAGGAGGATAATGAGTGATAATCAGAACAATAGTAATAATAATAATAAAACTGATGATAAAAACAATAATAACAACAATGATAATGATGATGATGATGATGATAATAATAATAATAATAATTATATAATAATAATAATAATAATGATGATGATATTAAT